>NC_082397.1:10971176-11078251 GCF_031168955.1 Gadus macrocephalus | reverse complement strand
CTCTCTCTCTGTGTCCCTCTCTCTCGCTCTCTCTCTGCTCCTCTCGCTCTCGCGCTCTCTCTCTCTCTCTCTCTCTCTCTCTCTCTCTCTCTCTCTCTCTCTCTCTCTCTCTCTCTCTCTCTCTCTCTCTCTCTCTCTCTCTCTCTCTCTCTCTCTCTCTCTCTCTCTCTCTCTCTCTCTCTCTCTCTCTCTCTCTCTCTCTCTCTCCCTCTCTCTCTATCTATCTCTTTCTCTATCTCTCTCTCTTTCTCTCAGTCTCTCTCTTTCCCCCCCCCCCCCCCTTTGTTGCTCTACCTTCCTTTATCCCCATCCAACGGAAAACAATCCCTCAACCTCTCCCCCTGTCTTCGGAGGGAGCCGGCTAAGTGTGGTGGCAGTGAACTGGAACCGCAAGACATTCCTGAGCCCGACCGCGCTGAGCCACCAGTGCTGTGCGCTCCCCTCCGGTGCCAAACACACACTTCACTTATAGGCTGGAATCCGCCTCACCGCGATGCCGCGCGTCCCCAAACAGCCAGTAGTTTATCTGCTTCAAATTGATAGTGTCAAGAGGCCGAGAGAGAGAGATTTACGCTAAAGGCAGCGCATCCTTTAAGTCGCCTTTGCTTTAGGTGGATTTCTCTCCTTTCCTTCAGGCGCGATTCCCCGCGGTGGCCATATGATTTCCAAACCTCTCCCTCATCATGAGGAGTGAGCTGGTGGTTTTATTCTCTCTCTCTCCTGGCCTGAACAAGATGTGTTCTACACATCATACTCCAGTGTCCTCGTGGTAATAGTCTAAAAGAAAAGAAGGAAGTGAGGAAATAAATGGAGTGTTACAGCGAAACTGTCCAGGGTTCAGAGTTGAAGCCCAGCCGCACACCAACACCGCACACTCTTTTATTACATGCATGCAGGCACGTAGACCCACACATACATATGCAGGCACATACACATGTACACAAACACTCGTACACGCACGCACGCACGCACGCACGCACGCACGCACGCACGCACGCACACACGCACACACGCACACACACACACACACACACACACACACACACACACACACACACACACACACACACACACACACACACACACACACACACACACACATGCCAAGGTTAATAAAAACGCAGCCTTTCTAGATTGTATAATCTTTATTTTTCAGGGTTCTCTACCGTAATCAAATTCACTCTTTAAAAAAATGGCACAACGTGAACTTTTGCTCCCCATTTGTTTCCTGCATCCCGTATATTTCTCTTTCTCTCTCTTCGCCAGACCTTCACCTTCTGCTTTCCCAGACATATTGGCATGCCTCTACGCTGCTGGAATAAAAACATGTTGCTGAGAGCAGGCAGGAACGCTGTTGTATGATAAATAGTTCAATTCATAAATCATTGTTTTCCCCTAAGAAAGAAAGAAAGGAAAAAAACGTATGGGATGGGACGGGAAGTGGACGTGAAACCGTGGAGATCCAGAGAGAAAACAAGGAGGGGGTCAGGAGCTGGGTGTCTGCGTTTGACTGGCGGGAGACACGAGGTCATAGCCAGGGTTCGACCACCAGGGAGCGATATAGGGAGGACTCTGTGAAATATGGCCTCCGCGTTGGCCCACACAAGACTTCATTTTTGTGGATACTAATTACACCCACATATATCTAATTATGTTTTTTTTCTGCGGAGAAAAATGGGTAATATGGATGTAATATTTTTCTTTCTATCTTTTATTTTCTTACATTGTTAATATCCATTTGCACTGTTACTCCATTCAACTAACTTAATCATTAATTGACATACTGAATCATTTCGTTGAGTATTGTCATTGTTATGTTCTACACTCATAAATCTCATTGGGCCATATTATATATATATAGTTGTTAATAGTTGAAACACTGCACCCTGGCGGCTACCTTTACAAGCAACAGGTTTAATGGTAAATCAACAGGTGCAAGCAATTAACGCCGAAGGTTTGAGGGAACATGGAGCGGGGTCGTAGTGGTTTCATTTCGTACATTCCCCTTTTAATTCGAAACATTGAGCCATTTGGCGTTTTTATTTATTTATATTAAAAAAACATGTTTACTTTCACTATTTGGGGGAATTGGGTTTCGAACGCACAAATAATGAATATACAAATAATATACAAATAATGAAAAAATAATCCTTTGGTGCAGCTTGTTGTGCATCTTAAACAAACCTTCCAAGAACCCCCTACAAAAGCAAGAACAAGCAAGATAAACAGCAATTTTCTCATGTTTCCCAGACGACATGACGCTTTCAATCGAGGTCAAGTAGAAGTGTTTGATGAATGACATGAGGGGGTAATTGTTTGAATGTTAAACTGCAGCATGTTTTTATTTCCTTCCTCTTACTTTTGATATATTCTTCTTTATGGTAGAACAGATTGTTCTACCATGATTTATGACTGCCACCAAGTGGCCAGAATAGGACGTTTCTTTACATCACAAAACTAGTCCTAAAAATAACAGATGCGTCGTCATCCTTTTAGTAATGAAAAAAAAGGGTATAGCAGAGTGAGAAATTATTTATTTCATTTGTGCCACTGTTTCTTAGAAACCCGTGCCTGATTAGTCCATTGAAAGTCGCTACACACACACACAGTAATTATAACAAGAACAACAGGCTGCTAGTCCATGTCAGCGTCCTCTATCTCCTCAGAGAGCTCACTCTTCACCCAGGGTAAGGGTATGGGCGCGTAGGGGTCGTACGTCCAGCGTGGGTACGCCCTCTTGAACAGATTCATCATCACCGTGTCTTGGGAGCGCAGTTGGTTGTCAAACTGGCACTTCATGTGGCCGTGGGTTCCTTCAGGGAGGGGAGAGGAGCGGTTAACAAACGGTAAACAGACTGCATTTATAGAGCGCTTTTCTAACCAGTGGTCACTCAAAGTGCTTTACAACATTGCCTAACATTAATCCATTCATCCACACACTGAGGGCTGTGTCAACCATGCAGGGCGACAACCAGCTCGTCGGGAGCAGTCAGGGCGAGGTGCCTTGCTCAGGGACACCATAACACTCGGCTAGGAGGAGCCGGGGATCGAACTAGCAATCTTCCGGTTACCAGCCATCCCGCTCGACCTCCTGAACCACATGCCGCCGTGTTAGTGAGGGCTATCTCTATGAAAAGGATGGCATTGAGGGAGGTTAGGAGAGTGGTTTAGTGGTTCCCGCTCACCTAGGGCCATCTTGATGTGGCCGCGCCGGCCCCACTTGGTCCTTAGCTCCACAGGCTTGAACCACAGGATGTCCTCTGAGAGAGAGAGCGAGAGAGAGAGAGAGATTTTAATGTACAATCCGGTATCGATACAGCAGACCTAATCTTCCTCGATGGGTTTCTATATTGTTTAATGAGTTCTGACTTTAAAATCAGAATTATGAGATTATAGTCAGAATTATGAAATTAAAGTCCGAATTATGAAATTAAAATCTGAATTATGAGATTAAAGTCAGAATATTGACTTTAATCTCAGAATTTATAAGAAATTTGCATGTGGCCCTAATCGTCTTCTGTATGAAACAGACGCTTTGGTGCAGTCAAACAGGAAGGGGTTCTTGCTTGACTTCGTTGGATCCTCTGTATCCAACGAAGGCTCTTCCCTGCATTACGGGGGCCTTTTTCTGCACAACAAACAAACTGTCGTAGACGGACTGAGAGCGCTCACCTCTGTTGAAGAACATGTAGCGGACCACCGCCGAGTGCTTGTTGATCTTGAAGGGGTGTCCGCTCAGGACCAGCCTCTTCAGCACCACCCGCTGGGGGTCACAGCTCAGCAGGCTGCCTGTAGCCACCAGGTCCTGCATGCCTGCATGGGTGGAGGACACACACACACACACACACACACACACACACACACTCAGTCAGTCTCCACATAATGATCAATGCAAATGGACTGCATTTATACAGCGCTTTTCTAACCAGTGGCCACTCAAAGCACCTATTGCCTAACAATCATCCGTTCATGCACACATTCATGCACCTGTTCACACACCAACGGCGGTGTCGACCATCCATGGTGTCATCCAGCTCCCCGGGAGCAGTCAGGGTGAGGTGTATTGCTCAGGGACACCTCGACGCTCGGCTAGGAGGAGCCGGGGTTCGAACTAGCAACCTTCCGGTTACCAGCCAACCCGCTCTACCTCCTGAGCAACATGCTCCCCCCCAAAAAAAATAGTGGGTGTCTTCAGTCGATCCATCCCTCTGCCTTGAGTTACTATGGTGTGTTACAACTAACCAATTGATGAGTGACCATGCCAATAAGAAGTAGAGCTGTATGCCACCATGCATCTTACCGTCGTCTCTCTGTTTGAAGACCAGCGTCCCGGCAGGGGGGAAGGTGATGGGGGCGTATACGGTGACCACGGTGGGGGCGTCCTGGCGGAGGAAGCGCTCCATCTTATGCTTGTCCGCTGAAAGGAGAGCACATGACGTCAGAACCCACTCGCCTCAGAAATTCAGGCCATGAATATCAGGGGGCGAATTTTTTGGGGCACGTTGACGATTTTCTGTCCTTCTTTAAATCTATTTAAAATCAAGTGTGTACGTCTGTCCGCCTGTCTTTCTCCATCTCCAGGTGTGGTGTGCAGTGACCAAGTGTCAGTCTGTCTGTCTCTCTCCCTCGGCTGTTGGTGTGCTGTGATCAAGTGTGTGTGTCTGTCTCTCTCTCTCTCTAGGCTGTTACCCGTGGTGTGCTGCGAGAAGATTGGCGAGGCCCTGAAGCGCCTGAAGCCACACTGGAACACCAGCTCCTCCTTGGCCTTGATGGTGTCCTTGTTGTTGGGCTGTCTCCTCACCAGCAGGTGCATCACCGACATCTGTTGGAACGCGAGAAGAAGGGGAGACGAGGTCAGTGGGTCGAGTGGGTAGAGTTCACATGCAAAATAACGGGATCAATAGGATTAAGACTATAGCATAGGACTGTAATGGCCCTTAGCTTCAAAGTAAAAGCGCCTACCTTCTGCTCATGGGGCATGAGGGACACCACCACGAGGGGACGTCCTGCCGCAACCCCCTCCATGACCGAGGGGGGGACATCGATGATGTGAAGGGTCACGTACCAGCCCACCTACGGGACACCACACTGTCAGGGTTAATGAGAGGCACAGGAGCGCGACGTTACCGATGTGGACGTGGATATACCAGCATTGTTATTCCCAGGCCTTAGGGGGCGCTCTACGGCCCCTGTTGAGCGTAACTTGTAACATTATTCTGGTGCTGGTGAATCAGAGTTGAAATGGATATCAACGTCTCGACCTGTGTTCTTGTGCCACTCCGTTGCTAACACGTTATCCTTATGTTATTCAACGAACATATTCGTTACCATGGCTCCCTCCTCCTCCTTCGCGGCCTCTGCCAGGATGCGGCGGCGGGTGCGGTCAAAGCTCTTGAACTGGAAGATCCGCGAGTAGTCCGGGGGCAGGTTCTCCATGGGGTCCCACGGCGTGGACCGGAAGCTCTTCAGACCCCGGTACCGCTGGAACCTTTGGTGATTCGCCGCATCATGAGGCAAATTGTTAATTGCTGCATTTTATTGACAAAGTAGAAAATGCTTTTTATGCCGAAAGGACATAATGTCTTCAAAAGCGCTTTTGACACTGGGCTTTACATTTACATTAATTATATTACTTATTGTAAGTCGCTTTTATTCAAAGCGACTTACAATAAGTACATTCGTCAAAAGACGAATACTGTAAGGTCGGTACTGTAAGGATGTCCACAGAAACAAGTTGAAAGCACTAACAATCGCTAGGATAAACCATTCCCCGTAGGCAACAAAGATAGTTAGGATAAGACGCTACACAATATGGAGTACTATTTTTAAGTGCAAGGACGTACAACATACATAAGTGCGTACATTAAGTGGGTTTGAACCCAGAACATTCCGAGGCAAACACCCGACGTGCTACTGAACTATTCTGCGCCACTCCGGTAGTGTGGTGTGAAGGCCCTCTGGCTGTCATTGTGTGTTGTAGTGGAGCTGCACAATCGTTGTGTTTGCTCCTCCCTGTCTCTCTCTCCTCTCAGGTGGTTCCTGGTGGGCGGAGCTGCAAAATAGGCTGGTTGCAGAAATAATGGTGTGTTTCTGAATCCTTGGACGCCAGCCTTCCCAGTTGCACGTTCGACGTCGCTTCCGGTCTCGGAGCATTCATAGTGTTTGTCTTTGTGATTGTGGCATGAAATTGACTAGCCGTTGTTGATTGTTAGCTACATTAGCCTCTTTAGCAAACCAGCCCGAAAACAAACACAACTTTACATTGTATTGCATGCGCAGCAAGACCATGCAATGTATACATTTGTGACGGGAATAAAGTAGCAATGTAATCAAGTGTGTAAGAGCATTAAAAGGACCTACGCGGTACAAATACAAAAAAATCTCTTCTCGGGCACAGCCATTTTGTTGAGCGTCATCACTGCGCTCTGTCCACTCTCAGATTTTCAAAAGATGATGACAGAAAGGGGGCGTGCCTTCAGGAAATACCGCAAGAAAGCTGGGAGATATTCGACTTTCGACTCGGAAGTCTGGCGTTCGAGGATTCAGGAACACACCATAAGTCTCATCAGTCTGCCCTTTCCAGACACCATTTTTACTGTTGTTAAACCATTAATTTTGGCAAACTTCGGTTCATCAATAAATTATGATTACTTCTGCGGTTAGACCTTGGGGCGTCTCCATATTTGTGGTGGAGCCCGGCCCTGACAGCGTCAAAAGCGCCACTTCACGTCGCAGCTCACACAATACCTGTTCTTAGCGGGCATGTTGAGGGGCGTGTCCACCTCGTCGGGGAACAGCTCGTGGGCACGCGCCTCGCGGTACCGCTTCAGCCCCTCCCCCTCCTCCTCCTCGTCGATGTGGTCGTCGTAGCGCTGGTCGGCCCCAGTGGGCTCCGTCGGGCTCAGCTCCTCCTGTTCTTCGTCGGAGCCGCACAGCGAGCCTGCGGTCTGGGAGTCTGCGCACTGTGAGGAGAAGACAGATTTAGGTTTACGGCTGGATGTCTATTGGGCGTTTTTGAACTTCTGATGGCCACAATTAGCCTGGCTACTGCCAGACCAAGATCAAACGTAGATTGCACGTTGGTCTGGGGAGGCTGCTGTCATTTTCTTCAGCACAAGAGGCGTGATCAACGGGCCTAGTTCAACTGACATCTGTACGCAATTGGCTACTTGACGTCATTTTGTTAAACCAGCCAATAGCGCCCCAGGGGGAAAAGCCAGCTTGGTGATTGGCTCCCGCAAGAACGTATCGGAATCAGAAAAAAATGTTTTGCTCTTCTCCAGACCCTTCAGAAGGGCGAATTCAAATCGCCGGCAAAATGGGCGGGGCAACCCAGGCTAGGCCACAATACTTGTTTTTTTACCGCTGGCCTCTTGCGTAGATTCAGAAATGTTTGGCTTGAAAGAAAAAACGTCATACTATTAATAGTGCCGGTGAACATGTCTGCTGTGGGAGGAATAGTGATCTCATCTGGGTTAGAGAGCTAGGATGTCGTAGACACCATCCACAATATGTTAACCTAATATCCCTTGGATGTATTGGAACAACACATGGGGCCTGAACTTCCTGCAGTAAAAGTGGTGTGATCGAGCGTCTCCCCCACGGGGGGTCTAATTACAACCTGAGGAACAAGGATGCAATAACAGACAGCCGTCTTTTGAAGTACCCTTTCTCCTATTGTTCCCCAGCCAGCTGCGGTGCTTGCGACATCAAACCCGTTGCCCATAATGATCCCAAAATGTAATGAAGCCCCCCCGACATGAATGAGGAATTTTCTCCCCCCCATCCCCCCACCCCAAACCACCCACTCTTTCCTCAGAGGAGAGGTGGAAATAAATAAATGTCTGCCTCCTCCCCGAGCGTCCAGACAGGAAGCGGTGTTCACAGAGAGAGGAAGACGGGAGGCTTCTCTGGGGACTGCCGCTCCAAACACTATTGTTGCCGCTGGCGAAGCCTGGCACCGCACGCCAAAGACGGCCACCGGGAAAACAAACAGCGACCTCTCAGATGAACCGGTGCACCGGGCGATGGTCACGTATGCACTGTTCCCCCCGCCCCCCCCCCCCCCCCCCCCCCCCCCCCTCGCCACCCACCAGGACCCCACCCGCTCCGCCTTCTGGCACGGGGGCCAAGAACGCTCAGGGTCAAACTGGGTCTGGTGACACACTGTTGCCATGTTAGCGTGTACACGGTGATGTAAACGCGCCGCAGCGTCGCCGGTTAGCGGGACCTTATTAGGACAAGATCAAGTCCAAACTACGTGTGTTAGCGTCTAACCTGGGAGTCGATGTCCTCATCGTCTCCTTCCATGTCTTCGTCCATCATACCATCGTCGTCATCATCCTCGTCGTCTTCGTCGTCGTCACAGCTCTCTGCATCCCCATCAAGCTCCTCGCCGATCCAGCTGGCCTGGTAGTCCGATGTCCCCTTGGGAACTTTCATCAGTTTCTTGACCTTCCTGGCCTCTGAGGAACAGACAAGATAAGTTTAACACGCCTTCAGGACCGACGGCCCACCACTGAGACTACCATTTTGCGACGGTACGTTTGGATCACAAATTAAACCACTACCATGTGTTTATGAATGACTGAGAATCACACGTTAAAGGTAAATGGACTGCAGTTATACAGCGCTATTCTAACCAGTCGCCACTCAAAGCATTTTATAATATTGCCTCACATTCAGCCATTCATGCACACATTCACACACTGACGGCACTGTAAACCAAACCACCAGCTCGTCGGGAGCAGTCAGGGCGAGGTGCCTTGCTCAGGGACACCTTGACACTCTGCTAGGAGGAGCCGGGGATCGAACTAGCAACCTTCCAGTTACCAGCCATCATTATGATTATGATTATCATTGTTCTCCTTCTTGGGTGTACCTTCGGCCTCGACCAGCTCTGTGTCAGTGGGCCAGGTCTGCTCCCCGTCCATGGGGTCCACCTCGGCCTCGGCCTGCAGGCTCTCCCTGCGGGCGGGGTCCGCCTTCATGAGGACCCGCACTGGGGCCGCGTCCGTGTCCTGCAGCACGCAGAGCATGGGTCATGATTCAAGAAGAAACAACTAGTCCTCGTCAACGATGGAGAGCTTAACTTAGCTTCCATCTGGCTACAATCTCATTACAAAATGACTCAATAAATCTGGCAACCTTAATTATTTAATGAGTCACCGGGTACACTCGGCCAATCGACGCAGAGCTTTTGTTTTCGTTCTGAGCACCAGAGAATTTGTCCCGACTGCTAGCAAATCCGTTGGCAGACGATGCGTCGTAACATGTGATGTAACATGTGATGTGTAATCCTATAATAATAAAAGAGTCCAACTCCTCCCACCTGCATGTCCACCTCCCCTTCCTTCCCGGGTTTGGCCGTTCTGGTCGTGGGGAAGATGAGCGGCAGTGGGTCCGCGGGCGCGTCCACCTGACTGAGCTGGAAGTCCCCGTAGCCCGTGAGGTGCACCAGCCTGTCCACCTGCAGCGGGCAGCCGCGCACGTACCCCGACACGTGCAGGGTCCCCAGGCCCGTGGCCGGGGCCCCGCCCGGGGCGGAGGTGTTGGGGGTGTAGGAGACGCTCTGGGCCACCAGGTGGGGCCGGCGGGAGCGGAAGCCCAGCTTCCTCTGCCTCTGGGCGCTCAGGTGCCGGAGGATCAGCAGAGCGTCCTGCTCCGTGTCCAGCGGGAAGAGGCGGGAGTCGGGGAAGCGGTACTCCAGGATCTTTGCCAGCGCCCGCTTGGACTCCACTCGCCTCTTACCGGACAGCTCGGGGGCCCCTTGGCCCACCAGAACTACAGCAGCAGGGAGAGGGGTACAGATGACTAACCAGACACCGCCGGGAGGTTTACAGTATATAAGTACTTTGGGTTGGAAGGGAGGGGATGGGGTTACGGTGGGCTCTTACCGTGGCTGGGCAGACCCTGAGCGAAGAGACAGGACAGGCAGTAATCTCCATAGCTGTCCCAGCCCTCGGTAGGATCCAGCACAAACACCAGGCTGTCCGCCATCTTTGCCAAGTCCAGGAGCGCGTACAGGTCAGCTGGAACATTACTTAGAGTTAGGCCATCGTCACTTAGTCATACACAATTAACGTACACCAAGTTCAAGTCTTTTATGGTCAGAAGCACCGATTAGAGTCAGAATGGGCACCAATTCTTACAACGAGTCAACTATACAACCCCCTATTTACGGCAAAAAGTACTAGAAGGATAGAAAAGGTAGATACAAATATTATAGATAAATATGCTGGAAAAACTTCAGTATATTACAGGGTATTAATTAGGGCTGCAACAACGAATCGATAAAATCTATTACTAAAAGCGTTGACAACGAAAATGGTCATCGATTCGTTGAGTCGCACATTTAATACGTCACTCGTAGGCGCGGCACAGTTTACAGCCAGCCGCTGACAGGTTGGTTCATGGTTAATGCCAACCACAGCTTGTATTTTGGTCATATCTTAACACTGGACTGTAGGCCTATAAAAAAGTGTTGTACCTTCACTGTCTTTGGGTTAAAAAAACTTCAACTCAGTATCCGTCTAGCCTGACCAAAAACTCTGTCAGCTGCTGCTGCTGCTGCAGACGGTGTGCAGACGGGATAGCAGTCGGCACCGCGTGCATCAACAGTCATTCAAAGCAGCGGTAGTGATCACACTACCGGACGGGGTAGAAAGTCCCGTCAGTTAAAAATAGTAAACCCGTTTTTAAATCCATGTTAAAATCGGCAGGATATAGAGCTAGTATAAAATAGCAAACAGATGGAATTATGACCAGTTTAACGTCCTATCTTCAGCTATGATCATCTTATCATCAATTAAAGCAATAATACAAGTTCTATTTCAACAAGAAAAGTATCAATAGTGGTATCAATAAAGACTTGGATCGTTGAGTCTAGAAATGGGTATCAATATCAAGAAAAATGTATGATCTCCTGTCACCTGAGAGAGATTAAGATGATTTAAAAAAAATTAACCATTAGTATTTAACGGTTAAAGATCTTATCGGTTAACCAGTTAACCATTGGACATCCCTTATATACTGTATATATATAAATGTATATCATACATTGTATGTTTTTTTTGTGTTATCCAAGTTATGTTTTTTTTAGTTATGTGTTCATATTACTTGTAATAGTTCCGGGACGTTTGAGGAATCACCTGGTGTATTTACACTTTATTTTGCTCTGTGAATTTGAAATAATGTTCAGTTTTTTAATAAAGATGCGGCAATTACAAATGTTTCTTTTTTTATCCGATTCATCGAAAAAATAATCTAATCGATTATTAAAATAATCGTTAGTTGCAGCCCTAGTATTAATATAGCTGATAAACTAAATCCAAGGGCTATAACAAAAAGCGTAAGTGGGTTGAGTAGTAATGATTCATATTAATTTCTCTCCATAGATTATAAAAATGAATCACTTACACCAACACATCTAACGGGAATAAGGCTGTGTAGGCTAACTCAGAATTATTTCACTGAGTCATCCCCAGTCTTGGGTTTACTGTCATCTTGACGTCATGACCCTCTCTCGACTGCATCCAACGCCGACGGGACGAGGCGGCGTGAGCGGGCGGGTAACCACTGAGGACGTTTTGAACCCACCTGTGTCGGGGCGCACCAGGGTGAACCTCTGTTTGAAGCGCGGCAGGATCAGACCAAAGCTCTCCGCCACGCCGCTGACGCACCGCTCCTGCCTCACCAGGCCGCCCGCTCCCTCGCTACAGAGCAGCTTGGCCACGGCCGCCGCGTCCACCCCAGCGTGGAGCGTCACCACGACGACCAGATGCGGGGGGCCGTCCTTGCTGCCTAAACGCCGCTTCTCGGTGAGGACCTGACGGGGAGACACGGGGCACCGGTCAATTCGCTGTCAGCACTGCAGGACTGTTGTTCAGACTAAAGCAGTCTTTACCAAAGACTGGGTCGCGACCCACATGTGGCTCGCGGGAGATTTGAATTGGGTCGCCAAAAAAAAGAAATATTTTAATTTTTTTTACACATTAGCTTTTAAACAAAAATTCAACAAGGAGCATGTTTTTGATAGTACTGAATGTTTGTACTGTTCTGTACTTTTAACATTGAATCAAGTTGAAAGGCTAATGTACATTGGGGTTGTTTTACTGTTAATAAAAACAATGAGATAGCCAAAACAAGGAGATGTTAACTCCGCCTAAATGCATTTATGTGAAGTATTTAATCGGTGTATTATGTTTTCAATAACAAGGGCATAAAACAAAGTTGTGATTTATCTCTTCGAAATGGCTGGTTTAAGTTCATATATAAGGGGATGCGGAATTGGCAGTAAAAACATTCAGAAATGTTCATTGATGCACAAATTTGCTCTTCTCACGATTGCATAGATACGGCCTATTGTGAATTGGGTCCCGATGGTTTGTAATTTAAAAAAAATGGGTCCCCAGAAAAAAAGTTTGGGAAACACTGCTCTAAAGGGATGGGCCGTGCTGTTCCTACCATGTCTTTCTTGTTCTTGCGGTGCTGGTTGGCTTGATGTCTCCGGTCCATCCTCTTCTGCTCTCGCCGCTGCTTCTTGGTGAGCGCCGTCACTGATACTCGGCCTGGGGGGTGAACGATCGGAGTAGAAGGTTAAAAGGTGACATATTAAACCACCAGGTGCGATGCCGCCTTCAAAACAGCTCGGAGGTTCAGAAACTCTCATGTGTCTACCTTCCCTTCTTCCAAAATAAGAGCGTTCAGGAAACGCCCCTCAGAAGGTATTAGGCTATGACATAAAACAGGAACAACAGATTGTTCGTGAGACTAGACTTCATAACAACAAATATGGAATGAATCAGATGAATCACTTATTAGGACTGTCTATGAAACGATGTGCAACAGCAACATCTACTGGTTAAAGCAGTCAGTTGTTATTTGGTTTCCAAACTTTGACTTAAACAATATTCTGCACTTCTTATTTGAGCAGTAAATAATGAATAACAAATAACACATTTTGCCAGGAAAAATGCTGCCAGGCCAAAAAGTATAGATTGCCGCCACTGCCTTATTTATTATCAGTAGTTTTCTTTTTTTCTAACTTCATATCCATACACCCGTAATGGGTTGTAAAGGAATGTTTTCGTGCTTGGTCAGACATGCAGTTTTATTCGCTTTGAATGCTTGTACAACATGATCCAATCGTCAAGCAGCTAATGCATAGGCTATGTTTGATCAAGAGGACCGGCAGTGTGAACACGTGTGATGTTAAAGCCCATATACTGCTCTCCCATCCATCACGGTGGAGCAGGAGACCCCCCGATCAACATCCACATGGCTCACCTTTATTATCCTTTTCAATCTCGCCCTTCGTCCGATGCTTGCCATGTTTGTGCCCTTTGTTTTTCTGTTTGTAAACACCAGCTCTGTGGCCTTGCTGGTTTTCCTCACCCGCAGCCATTTTCACCATGTGAGAAGAAGTCTATTTTCTCCAGCCCTACTTCCGCGTTGGACCGCAGCGTTCTCGGGTCTTCCGACGGGATCCTTCAGAGTAAAAGCATGTATGAGCGAAGAAAAAGTTGTATTTGTTTTAATTGGGGAAATAACCGATAATGACCATTCAAGCATGCCGCATTGCAATACGAAAAACCAGAGTAGATGAAATGAGGTAAAAAGTTAACTGTGAGTAAATATAAGTCATTTGTAGGAATCTGGATCTCGCAGTGGTCGCTCCTCAACACGTGTAAATCCAGACCACATACATGCAACACCACGATCACTATTTCTCTACTCCATTTAAACATCAACGCATTTAGAGACGTGGTCATACGTCACTGTGTCCAAAAGAGTGACGGTTTGTCGTAAAAACGTTGCGATTAATAATTACAGTCTTCACATGACCGTATCTGGGGAGGACCTTTACTGCGACAGGCCGAACTGGAAATGTAGTCCGATGACTGAACCGGAAATGTAGTCCGATGTCTCGCAACTAAGGGAAGACGGATATCAAATCAGAGCCGCAACATAAACACACGAAATATCGACCACGTCAGTAGTCTGGTCTCAGCTAGGGACCCTTTCCTTCGTTTACAAAGCGTCTGGCCCGCTGTCGTCGTGCTTTGACGGGTAGTTCGGCGGTGTTATTGAACTTCCCTCACCGTCTCCCGAGCGTGTTTTCACCGAAGGAGGCGTCGGAGCGGCCGGCCGCCATCTTGGTAAGCTGGGAGTGGGAGTCGAGACTCGTCCAAGGGTGGGGATTTTAACCTCATATTCACCGGGACATCCGTGTCCCGCCGTCGATTGACAACGTCCAAAGCCATGCACACATAACGCGAGCACATTACCGTGTCAGCGGTCGGTGTGGAGGTGTTATTTCCCCGTGTGAACGCAGTCCGGGCCGCGACGCTCCCTGCTGAAGCCCGGCCTGTCAGAGGAGGGTGAGTGGGAGCTAATCGGGCTAGCCTGGGAGCTAGCGAGCAGTCCTTAAGTCTTACTTTAGTTGAACACAGACCCCCGTTTGCATTGCCTCGTTGTGGTTTTCGTCCACACTTGTTGAGATCATGTATAGGAATGGTTCAACTCGGGGGTTTAACCCGTCTGGTCGGTGTTTAACACTTTGCTGCTTGGAAGTTTTGCAGCTCCTAGCTGGTAGCTAGGAGCTAGCCCACCCCTGGGAAAGTAGTTCGTCTATCGTCCTCTGGTTGAGATTTGGTGAGGTGTGTTTGTTTTTATAACGCATTTGTCTGTTGGTGCTTGTGTGTGTTTGTTATTGCGTTAGTACACTTCAAGGTGTGCGTAATAACGCAGGAGTTGTGATCGTGTCGCTGGTGTAAGGAGTGGTGTCTGTTCCTCCAGGGCTGTTGTAGTTTTCTGGCTGGTAGAGGAGCTGGCCCACCCCTGGGAAAGTAGTTTGTCAATCGCCCTCTGGTGATATTTGGTGAGCGTGTTTGTGTGTTTTTATCACGAATTTTGCATGTCTGTTATGGCGTTTGTACACTTCACGGTGTGCGTAATTACGCAGGAGTTGCGATCGTGTCGCCGTCGTAAGGAGTGGTTGTCTGTTCCTCCTGGGCTGTCGTAAGGAGTGGAGTCTGTTTCTCCAGGGCTGGTGTGATGGAGCACGGAGTACAGGAAGGTGTTGGCCAGCTACATGTGCTGCTAGCTGGAAGATTAAAAAGACAAGAAAGTGGAATCAAGTTGGTACAGAGATGGGCTGATCTTCGATTATACTTGTGTCTCTGTCTGGGTGACACAAATGTTTGATTATGATATAACTCACACTAAAAGTAGGATATAACCTTGATGTCTGGAGCATTAATGTCATGGACACCAAACCCTACTCTACTGAAACAATAAAGTGCAGTGTCATCGATCGACGTCCATGGTGTTTCCTGATAAGATTGGCAAAAGGAAACTAAAGTTGATATAATTGTGTGCTTATCGATACTCCTGATAACCAGATCACATGAGCAGTGATGACTGTGATGTATATAGTTTGATCAAACGGCCGTAGCCTATTTCACACAGAACGATTTTTGTAACAAGAAAAGAAAAGGCAACACAACAAATCACATGCTTTCTTTCATCTTGGCTACAATTAAATTACCATTACCAATTGTGTGATTGTTGCTCAGTGAAAAGGAGCAATTACTCAGTTGCCTAATTGCCGTTGTCCCCTCCCCTCTCAGCCTGTGAACAGGAAGTGCTGAAAAATGCAGAGCACTGGGCGCACAGAGAGAAGCACATAGGGAATTGCAGCCCTCCAGCTTTGTCCTGTCTGACTGCATTCTTGTCTGCGTGTGTAGTGGCTGGCACGCCATAGGACTTCACGAAGGTATCAGTTATCATCACTCACGTGCTCGTGTGTTTGAAAGGCCCGTCATTAAACGGTGACACTGGGACACATTCATGAGCAACAATGTAGTGAGGCACAATGACGCGTACAGTCACCGCATGGCCATAAGGCTTTGGTTCACAACGCCGGGGCTTCTGCATCCCAGCGAGCTGCCCAGTGTTTGGTGGGACAAAAGAGGTCTACTTGGATGAGGGGTGGGGGTGGGTGGATGTGGTGTTCCTTCCCGGTTGAGGGAGAAGTCTTGTGACTCTGGTGTCAGCTCTGTATCTGCTTGCATCTGATCATCTGAGCTGCTTAGGAAACTCTTGGTTCGTAGTTTTTACAATGACTAGATATACGCCCTGCCGTTGCCTCATTATGGATGTGTACAAACGCCTTTGCAGGTATTGAATATGTTTCTGAAACCAGGCTTCACAATTACGCTTAAGGTTAGTGATGCACCGTTTGATCGGTGATCATTATCGGCCGATAAACACGTGAACGGGGAGCCCCCTAGACACGTGATCGGCCGATAAACTCTAAATTTGCAGATTGCTTGAGCCATTCAAGTGAATCAAACACTATTGTGCACAAGACGCACCTCCAAACAATTGCAACTGCAGCACTAACATGTCAACATAGTTTCCTCAATGTGAGGCATACGAGGTTCTCCTGAAAAGTAGACTTTATAACTAACTAGCCGTTGACAGCGTTTCCTTTCATGGGCACGGATTTCACGAAGACTTTGTGTAGTGAGATAATACAGTTCCGTTCTAGTTTCGAAATTCTGGCATAGGATGGCTATAATCAGTTTGTGAAACGGTATATGCTTCCTTTGTATAAGGGTTATGGTCATTTTGCTAAATGTATTCGTCCCAATGACAGATTCATCTACTTGTTTCACACTTACTTCCCTTTGTGCAAAACTCAAAAAAAAAAAAATCTATATGTATATATACCAACCCATAATAATAAACAAAATGCTACCGTAGATAATCAGTTACATCTGCTGAGGTTGAAAATGGCACCGTAGGTTATCTCAGACTTGAGTTACTGTGCAAAATTATAACCCACAAGACTGACTTTAATGTGGTGGCCTGTGTGCAACCCGGTCTTATACTTGTGTAATAGGCCATGCCGCATCACAGGATGCAAAAGGTTAAAATATTTTGCATCCCCCATGTCCATTGATGAATCAAGTCGGTTAATTCATCTCTACAAACTAATTAATGGCTAAAACCTAGGCTAAATATTATAATGGGTTAATCCCTCTGATCACTCATGAGAATATCAAATCAGTATTGGCATAAAAACAGATTGTGTTACACCAATTAAGATGTTTCCTCATGTTGATAAAGGGAGGAAAGCAAATGACAACCCTATTCTGTGAACTCTATGGACAGACACAAACTTCTCGTGGAACTCTACACTGTCCAACTAAAGTCTGATCTCATCGGGGGTTTGGTCCATAACGTTATGACCACAGGGTGCATCCCTACCACTTCAATTGAACCATCGGGCAACCCCACATGGCGTTTGATTTTCTAAATTCTTCTTTCTCCGACGGGGAGGTTTTCGCTGTGTGTGTTTACGAACTCCTTACCGGTTAAACGAGTAGTGCCGTCAGTGGAATGCTTTGTCTCTACGACGCGTCGCCCCTGTCACCTCTCCATCAGTCAGTGGCTCGCTCGTGGCTCCCTTTGTTAGAGCAGGGACTTGTTTGCTGCTGCACACAAATATGTGTTCTTAAACTTTTACACAACTAGCAATCTTCTGACGACTCATTTGAATTGGTATGTTAGGCCTATAGGCGTATTTCTATTTTTGATCAAGGACATAGCACGTGGCGTACGTGCTTCCGCGATCAATTCTTCGCAGGAATACTTTCCTCTGAGAGAGGGGGAGGCGGGGAGTGGTTAAACCGACATAGTCGTTCAGTCTACTAGTCTACTAATCTCGAACATCCCAATGCAACACATACGTACGGACTAGGCATGAGCGGAGACATACTTTTCAGGAGCAAAGGCACTTAGTTTATGGTAGTGCTGTGAGTTACCATGGTAACCAGAGACTGATCTCGTGTAGCTCTCGTCAGCAAAAGGCCCCAGGATTTGCTGCTGTCCAAGCTCCCTGACTTCACCCGAGTCCCCTTTGCGTCTCAACCGAGCCTATTCTAGGTCTTTATTTGATATTCGTCTACTTGTCTTCGTATTGGACTCCACTGTCTCGTCGCTGCCGTCTCAATCTAAAGCCCTCATCGACCTCGCCCTCTAAATCTAAAGCTGGTTCGCTTTTCTTTCCATTATAGTTTCCCAAATGTTTCCGTCGGAAAAAAACAAAAAACGTTCCATCATCACATGTGGGGGCATTGAAAAGAGTGTGAAGGCTCCCACATTCTGTCGCCTGCCACAATCAACCACCCACGTCCGTAATGCCTTCTCAGCGCGGTACAGGAAAGGCACTGTATCCTAACCTGCTCCACTTTCTGCCTCCTCCCCCCCCAGGTCTTGACACGCATGCGGCTACTGACCCGCAGATGAGCCATCGTGGGGGCTGTCGCGTCACTGTCGCAGATCCAGAACGTTCCTGGCGGCGGTGGTGGCATTGAGCTCCCCCAACCCCAAACAATATGCCCAACGCCAGCCGCGCCGGGAACCTGAAGGACCCCGAGGTCGCAGAGCTGTTCTTCAAGGAGGACCCCGAGAAGCTGTTCTCGGATCTGCGGGAGATCGGACATGGCAGCTTCGGGGCCGTTTACTTTGTGAGTATTGGAGACTGCGATCTGGGACTGGGGTTTATGAGAGCAGTTCTGTGGGTACTGTTTAGGACATAGGGTTGCGCTAGAGAGGAAGATTAGAAGAGATAATATCGATAATATTGATATTTTTTTTTTCAACTCAAGACAGTTTATTTTTAACCCCCTTTAGCTTAAGCGCTCCTGAAAACTTGGATAAAGTATTTTTAAACATTATCCTAAGATTTACATTTAGATTCAGGGTATTTAGCAGATGCTTTTCTCCAAAGCGACTTACAGTAAGTACATTTGTCGGAAGTTAAAGCCTCTGTTTCAAAGGGGTGCAAGTACAAGTATCAATGCATACAATTACAAATTCTTCAGCTTCCTGCCAAAACTCTAGAGTTAACAAATTGTCCCTGGATAGAGGAGGTCTGGGCGGTCAGGCGTATGGATTCAGTGAAGGATCATATGGATTCAGTGAAGGATCATATGGATTCAGTGAAGGATCATTGGGATTCTAACAGAGTTCGGAGTCTGAGGACTTTCACTTCTGTTCCTGGTGTAGGAACCCCATGAATCATTCTAATGTCTTACTTTTATTCTTTGTCAAATGTAGGCACGGGACATTCGGACAAATGAGGTGGTGGCCATCAAAAAGATGTCCTATAGTGGAAAGCAGTCCATCGAGGTACAATGTTTGCTGTTTTCTCTTACACGTCCTTCTGTGTCATTGTACGAAAGTCAATATTGCTAGCTGTCAAATAAACGCTTTAAATAAACAGACAGAATAATTACTATTTGTCTAACTCCTTGCTTTTAGGCGAATGCACATACAAAGGGGTTTTTCCCAAGTTGTATTGGGAAGTATTCTGGAGTACATAATGACTGTTATTGTCCTTGCTCACCATTTTGCCAGTTCTATGAGATGACTATTATTCATTGTCGATACATTTTAACATTTCTTTTTTAATATAATTTCCCAGAAATGGCAAGACATAATCAAGGAGGTCAAATTCCTCCAGAGAATACAACATCCAAACAGCATCGAGTACAAAGGATGTTTTCTACGCGAGCACACGGCCTGGGTGAGACTTTACAACATTGCGTTTGTGCTGCTGGTGACTGACTGAGTGTATGGAGGTGATATATTTGTGGGGAAATACAACCTATTTACTCAGAGTACTTTCTCTGTTTTCAGTTGGTGATGGAGTATTGCCTGGGCTCCGCTTCAGACCTCTTGGAGGGTATGGTGTCTCATTTGTAGATCCTTATATTTATATCCTTAATGTCCCAGTAATACCCATTCATAGTTCCATATTGAACATCAACCTTTTTAAGTCGCGGTTAATGTTTTGGTTGCATAGACCGGTAACACAGTATGTCTGAATTCACAGTTGCCGTCTGAAATCACAGATACGGTCTCAAATCATAGTTACAGTCTTAAAGTCGCCTCACTTACTCACTGTCCAACCTTCTCCATTCAGTCCACAAGAAGCCTCTCCAAGAAGTGGAGATAGCTGCGATCACGCACGGAGCTCTGCAAGGCCTGGCGTATCTCCACTCCCACAACATGATTCACCGGTAAGCCTTGTCCGCCCGCGGTGTGAGGGGTACGACGGGCAACCACGCTGAGCAGTGACAGCTGCATGTGTCTGGAAGCTGTAATCTCCCCTTCCCTTCCCTTTGTCTCCCACAGAGACATCAAGGCAGGCAATGTCTTGCTGACAGAACCAGGCCAAGTGAAACTGGCCGATTTTGGCTCGGCGTCCATCGCCTCACCCGCCAATTCCTTTGTGGGAACACCATATTGGTACGCTGCGAACGTCTCATGACCATCACATGGGCATATCAATAACTTATCCTGATGCTGCTGCAAAAGTTCTCAGGGTAACTTTTGGAGCTAAAGTATGTGGCTAACATGTCGACCCTTTCTCAGGATGGCCCCTGAAGTGATCCTGGCTATGGATGAGGGCCAGTATGATGGGAAGATTGACATTTGGTCACTAGGGATCACTTGCATTGAATTGGGTAAGGGTCGTTATTCTGAATGCTGTGTTTCAAACACAGAATCCTGTTTTTTCTGTGTTTACATAATGGTAATCTGGTAGTAGAGATAATAAAATGACATTTGCATACACTGATTGAGTCAGAACCCATGTATCTGACTTATGTGTGTGTTGTGTTGCATTGTGTTTTTTTTTGCAGCTGAGAGAAAACCTCCACTGTTTAATATGAATGCAATGAGTGCCTTATACCACATAGCACAGAATGAGAGCCCCACACTGATGTCAAGTGAATGGTGAGTGACTTTCTCTGCATTTATCTGAGCCGATGCAAAATAACATACAATTAGTTCATTTCAACATTTTAATTCTTTCCCCTTCCTCCTAACCCGTTTTCCTTCCGATTCAGGACGGAATATTTCCGAAACTTTGTAGATTCCTGTCTTCAGAAACTGCCCCAGGACAGACCCAACTCTGAAGAGCTGTTGAAGGTAGGACGACAGGGATCGACAAGAGATTAATGCCGATAAGATGCATTCAAAATCCTGTGGTAATCAAATATTACCAAACCGACTTTGCGCTTATTCTTTCTTCAATTCATTCGATTAAATGTCGTGATTCCCCCCTCCCCGTCTCCAGCATGCCTTTGTACAACGCGAGAGGCCGGAGTCTGTGGTGTTGGACCTGATCTCGCGGACCAAGGACGCGGTGCGGGAGTTGGACAACCTGCAGTACCGCAAGATGAAGAAGATCCTGTTCCAGGAGGCACACAACGGGCCTGCAGCAGAGGCTCAAGACGACGAGGAGGTTTGTTCTGTCTCTGACTCTGTCTCTGTCTCTTTCTCCGCTCCAGCGACTGTTTATATTGATTGCTAGTGTTGCTGTTACATCTAGGCACAGTGTGGCTAGGTTTAGGCTTATGATAACTCGTATTGTTCACTAAAGTGTTTTTATTTGCATCAACCTTTTTTGTTTTGCCTGAAAATTCTGTGAACATAATAAGACATAAAAGAAACCAGGAAACTTTCCAAAATAGGGTTTTCCACCAAAAAAACAGCTACATTTTGAACAACACTCACATCAATACCTACCAGTAAGCGTGAGTGTCTCTGACCGCCGGGTGTGTTCTCGTGCTCAGGAGCCGGAGAACAGTGCCGGGCGGACGGGCACTGTGAACAGCGTGGGCAGCAACCAGTCCATCCCCAGCATGTCCATCAGCGCCAGCTCTCAGAGCAGCTCCGTCAACAGCCTGACAGACGCTGCCGAGGACATGGAGCGAGACAAGACCGTCATATCCAACAGCTCCGTCATCCACCTCAAACCGGTTAGTGGGGCCGTGGGGATTACTTATACAGGAACCCGTCTCCTCTTAAGATGCACTCCTGTACTAATAAGTCATTTTGGCTGATTCACATTTAGGGCATATAGCAGACGCTTTTATCCAAAGTGGCTTACAATAAGTACAATTGTCAGAAACGACATATCAATGTCGGTACAGTAAGGATGTTCATAGAACCAAGTGCCAAGCACTAACAATCGCTAGGTTAACCCATTCTCTGTGTACAGCAAAGATAGCTAGGATAAGATGCTACACGATACCAAGTTTGACATACAACATTCAATAAGTGCGTATGGGGGGGGTGGCTATGCAGAGTCTAGGTGAACTCTGCAAAAATGAGTTGAGTTTTTTTGTGGAAACTGACTGATGCTTTTTTATTTAGAGCATCTGCTAAAGGGAAGTTTAGATGCATGTTCTAAGAAGCAGGTATGGGTTAAGGTCCTTCCGCTTCTTGGTCCGAATCCCAAACCATCGGTCCCACTGTGGACATAGAGTTTGAAACCAAGACGCTTCGTACCGGAACACCCTAGCTACTTGACGAGTCTGGCCCCCCGAGATAAGAGATAGCACGGTCTGTCAATAGCATGTGTTATCTTGTATCTGTCAATGTGCTACGGAATAAATTCTCTGTTTGTTGTGGATGTGCCCCCCCCCCCTCCCCCCAAGGAGGAAGAGGCCAACCATGAAGACCCCGAGGCCAACGCGGGTCAACCCGAGTCCCAGTCCCCTTCTGTTCATGTTCCAAGACCAAAACGCAACCGCGAGCACTTTGCCACCATACGAACGGCTTCTCTGGTAAACACTGGATGGAGAAGGAGGAGTTTGAAAAGGGGTTCCTGATTGTGTTGATTTCGCCAGTCCGTCCTCATAGAGAACATATCTTGTTTTGCCTGAAGAAGTTATTATTAATTCTGCTTGTGAAAGTTCATCAGAGATTTTTATTACATGAGCATGAATAACCCAAAAAGTCTCAAATACAATAACTGGTTTATTCCAACGGTCATGTCAACCGTATAGTGCAACTTTTCGTATTGGCATATCAATGAAATCTTTACAAAATGTATTCTATTGTTGTACCTGTCTACACAAAGAGTTTCTCCAGAAGACCAGACACTTTCATAGCTGCCCTCTTAACAGTGTGTGTGTTGCCGTCTACCAGGTGACGCGGCAGATGAAGGAGCACGAGCAGGACTCTGAGCTGCGGGAGCAGATGTCGGGCTACAAGCGCATGCGGCGGCAGCACCAGAAGCAGCTGATGGCCCTGGAGAACAAGCTCAAGTCGGAGATGGACGAACACCGGCTGCGGCTGGACAAGGAGCTGGAGAACCAGAGGAACAGCTTTGCCCAGGAGATGGAGAAGCTGGTGAAGAAGCACCACGGCTCCCTGGAAAAAGACGTACGTCACCGCAGCTACTGACCCCCCCCCCCCCCCTAATGGTTTCACATGAAACTTGGTTGTATTTATATATATCGTTCGCCTCATAGTATAATTGATATCGTTAGCCGCATAGTATAATTGATAGCGTTAGCCTCGTAGTATAATTGATATCGTTAGCCTCAATAGTATAATTGATAGCGTTAGCCTCGTAGTATAATTGATATCGTTAGCCTCAATAGTATAATTGATATATAATTGATAGCCTAAGTCATATTTTGGCCCAATTGTGATGTGTAACCAAACTCTACTCTCCTTACACTGATGATTCACTGTGTCTCATTGACTATGTCCTAAGCCAAATCAGGGTGCTTTTCAAATTCCATAATCACCATCTGCCTAAGTCATCTATTTGACAAACTAAATACAAGATTAACCTTAAAATATGACTCGGGCAATTATGCTACGAGGCTAACGATATGTTTCCATCTTTCCCCCATCAGGCGAAAACCTTCACCAACGACGAGAAGAAGTTCCAGCAGCACATCCAGAGCCAGCAGAAGAAGGAGCTCAACAGCTTCCTGGAGTCCCAGAAGAGGGAGTACAAACTACGGAAGGAGCAACTTAAAGAGGTACCGTCTACTCTGCTGCTCGACAGAGCTCCCGCATTGGGTTTAAATGACATGGGGTGGGAATCACAGGGAATCACGATACGATGTCCGTTACATGGCCTGCGATACCGATAATATCGCGATAGAGCGATTCTACAGTCATCAATATATTTCTTTGCCAATCGTATAACGATAAATCACGATATATGTCGAACTATGAATACAAAATAAACATTAAAAAAATGTCTGTCTCTGTCTATTCATAGTCCAAACTGAGTTTTTTCGTTAATTTACTTCCGTTAAAGTTTCCTTTCTTCATGTGTTAAGCCCCACCCCGTGGAGCATGGATATATGTTTAGAGCGCCTGTTTTGGTCATTAAAATATGGATATTTAAGAAAATAAAATTGATATTTGGTGCCAGTGTATCGATTGTCGTATCGCACGAAAAAGGGTGACAATACATCGCCGTATTGAGATATATATATATATATCTATATATCTCCGATCCGTTCCTCATCCTACCAATCCATCCCTCCCTCGTTTCCAGGAGCTCAACGACAACCAGTCGACGCCCAAGAAGGAGAAGCAGGAGTGGCTGTCCAAGCAGAAGGAGAACTTCCAGCACTTCCAGGCGGAGGAGGAGGCCAACCTGATGCGGCGCCAGCGGCAGTACCTGGACCTGGAGTGCCGCCGCTTCAAGAGGAGGATCCTGACCGCCCGCCACAACATCGAGCAGGACCTAGTGCGCGAGGTGAGACACCACCCTGGGGCCCCGACACCACCACCCTGGGGGCCCGACACCACAACAATAGGCAGGACTTAGTCCGAGAGGTGAGACACCACCCTGGGGCCCCAACACCACCACCCTGGGGCCCGACACCACAACAATATGCAGGACCTAGTCCGAGAGGTGAGACGCCCTCTAGTGATGTCAGAAGAGGCAGATTTCCAAAATCTGCTTGTTACTGCTGTTTTGTCCAAAGCGACTTTTTTCAGAAGGAGAAACAATATATCACCGTACTATTTTTGCGCTTATTCGGATATATATATATTTGTATTATATCCTCAGTTTTAAGTCGGGATGAAGATATTTTTTTCTATAAATTACAAATGTATGTATTTTTTAAGTTTGGATTTTATTTCAAGGTTAACAATGAATAACAAAAGCAAAGTTTGGTTGCCACATACTTTAGGCAAACTCTAAACGCTCACTTTTTTCGTGCATGTATACGTTTTTTTTTTTTAGAGATTGACCATAAATTCGAATTACGAATAAAAATCGATTAATCAGGTAGCTCTAGTCGAGAGTCTCTCCAAACCCCCTCTAATCCGGTCCCCCCCCCCCCCAGGAGCTGAACAAGCGCCAGACCCAGCGGGACCTGGAGCATGCCATGCTGCTGCGGCACCACGAGTCCATGCAGGAGCTGGAGTTCCGCCAGCTCAACAACATCCAGCGGCAGCGCACCGACCTGACCCGCCTGCAGCACCAGACGGAGCTCACCAACCAGCAGGAGTACAACAAGAGGCGGGAGCGCGAGCTGCGCCGCAAGCACGTCATGGAGGTCCGGCAGCAGCCCAAGAGCCTCAAGGTGGGGGTCCCGCCGCCGCGGGGAGGAAGGGGGGAAGGGGGGAAGGGGGGAAGGGATGGGGGTAAAGGAGGGTGGGAAGAAGGTTTGAACTGGGGCTGCGGAGGTACTGGTCGATGTTCACCACTGGTACTGGTCAATGGTCCCCACAGGTACTGATACCAGTAGCACCTGTACCTCACAGAATCGCTCTGTCGGAATGCAGTGTGATGTTGGATTATCTTTTATTTTTATTTTTTTGTGCAGTACACTGTTTGAACAGCAGATGGTGCAACCATTGTTATGTTTTCTAGAAGTGTCATGTCGTGAAACTCCTAGCCTAGTAAAGCCTAATGTCCTGTAGTTTACGAGACAGTAATCCTGCATTGGGTTTCTTGTGAACCGTTTTATTATAAGGGGGAATTTGCAGATTTACATTTTTATTGTTTATTGTATCACAAGTTCAATGGACTTGATATTATACTTTTGAGTTGAGATGGATAGCTACATTTATTTTTTTTAAACCAGTAGTTTCGGTAGCCTAAACTGTTTGTTTTTTATTGGGTGGAACTTTTTCAAAGACAGTTTCAGGGTGCACTCACACTAGGCCATCTGGCCGTGGTCGTGTCCGTTTTCACACCTAACCGTGCTCAAATCTGCCAGTTTGAGTCTGGCCAGGCCAGGCCAATTTGGCCACTTGGGAGAGGTGTGCTGCTACAGTACGGGCCGCCACGGTACAGATGCTAATGAGCAGACACGCACACGCACGGCTACGCAACCTGAGCTGGAAGACGTATAGTCCATGCGACGAGCCTTCTTTCCCCTTAAACGGTAAACATGGCGTCAAGCGGTCCAACTGTTGGTTCACGTTTGTCCCATAGAGAAGTCGAGCGTCTGTTAGCCATTTGGGCATTCCGGCTCCAAATAAGCAACAGACTCAGCCAAGTGCGAACTGTGTTCTCTGTGTTGTTGTCCATTGATGTTAAAACTCTGACTGGTGGCAGACTTTATTATGGTCAATGCAGCGGACGCTTGGTGATGACGTGTTACGACGTGATGACGTATGTACAAGAGCCTACCGTGGCCAGGCCACAGTTGCGACGGGCCACGGCCAGATAGCCTAGTGTGAGTGCAGGCCAGAGAACAATGGGGCCAGTTGAGCACGGTTAGGTGTGAAAACGGCCACGGCCAGATGGCCTAGTGTGATTGCACCCTTACTCTTGCACTTGGATGTTTGTTGACCAGTTCACTGCCTCAGGCAACGGCCAAAATATTTGCAATAACATTTGTTTCATGCCAAACACAATCGTTAGGTTGACCCATTCCTGGTATACAAAAGCAAAGCTATCCACTCACCCACCTCTATGTGCACCTCGTGTCCCAGTCCAAGGAGCTGCAGATCAAGAAGCAGTTCCAGGACACGTGTAAGATC
This sequence comes from Gadus macrocephalus, assembly GCF_031168955.1. Lineage (NCBI taxonomy): Eukaryota > Metazoa > Chordata > Actinopteri > Gadiformes > Gadidae > Gadus > Gadus macrocephalus. The sequence goes on along the minus strand of NC_082397.1, from coordinate 11,051,410 downwards.
CAGACGAGGCAGTACAAGGCGCTGAGGAACCACCTGCTGGAGAGCACGCCCAAGGCAGAGCACAAGGCCGTGCTGAAGAGGCTGAAGCAGGAGCAGCACCGCAAGCTGGCCATCCTAGCGGAGCAGTACGACCACTCCATCAACGAGATGCTCTCCACCCAGGCGGTGAGGCCACGCCCCTGGTTATAAAGCAGCAGGCCTTCTCGGAAACGGTGTCCCGGTCTCATGCTCGCTGATCCTCCAGCCTTTTCTTTCCAACCCACTCTACCTATTTTTTGTCTTGGGCTCTCTTTTATTCTCCAACTGTCTCTCTCTAGTTATGTTCATCTGATGCATCTTTCTATTTGTATCTCTTTGTTCCCTGTCTATATATATTCTTTCACACTCTATCGTCTCTCGCTCTGTCTGTCTCTTTTTTTCTTCCCCTGCCCCAATCTTCCCCTTCTATGCATATCTATCTGTTATTTCTGATCTATATGTATATACATTTCTCCCACCTAATCCCTACTTCTCTCTCTGTCTGTCTGTGTGTCTCTCTCTCTCTGTCATCGTCTCTCTCTCTCTCTCTCTCTCGTCCTCCTCTCTCTCCCCCGTCTACAGCTGCGTCTGGACGAGGCCCAGGAGTCCCAGTGTCAGGTGGTGCGCATGCAGCTGCAGCAGGAGCTGGAGCTGCTCAATGCCTACCAGAGCAAGATCAAGATGCAGACGGACGCGCAGCACGAGCGCGAGCGCAAGCACCTGGAGCAGCGGGTGTCCCTGCGCCGCGCCCTGCTGGAGCAGAAGGTCAGCATCACACCGGGCTGTATGGGCGATCAGGGGGCGCTGTCACTGTTTCCTAAGAGAGGAACTCTCACGTCACCCCGTCTTGACTGTTTGGTAATCCCATTTCAAAACGGTGACTTAATTTAACTTTACACGTAACTTTACACTTAACATAGCACTTAACTCAACACTTAAGTACACCAGCCCTTGTGGAATACCATTGAAGAGGGTCTCTTAACTTAATTTAACACTTAATTTAACACTTAATTTAAATTACTGTAACAGCTCAGGGGCTATATTTCACTGTTCTTGACTGTTAGGGGATTACCATTCAAGTCAGGCATGGGGCTGATGTGCAGACGGTGTTGTTGTGTACCAAGTTAATTCAACTAGGCACTGATCTGTGTTTTAAGCTCCCCTTTGGCATGCGCACAAACAGGCTTTGGTCTCGCCCGTGGTGACGAAGGAATGAACCATTCCGATCCTCGGTAGCTTATTCAACACACTGAGTACATCGGTGTAAAATGCCTTAGTACAACGTATTATTTTTTTACTAGTGTTGTAACTTAACACTGAACTATAATTGACGATAGACGTATAATTGATTGCAATTATCCCTAAATGTAGTATCTTATTGTAGCGCTATCCGCCGGGCGTGTGTGCGTGCATGCGTGCGTGCGTGAGAGCTCAGCCACGCAGCGGAGAGCCGGTACTAATGCCGCGTTTCCACTGCTGGGTGCGGAACGGATCGGATCGCAAAGGTGCGGTAGGGAGGGGGCGGTAATGCCCAGCTCAGTTCCGAGGTCGCGTTTCCACTGCCGACAGTACCCTTTGTGGTAGGCCGGATGTCGATCGCCATGGCAGCTACGTAAACATCGTAAACAACGTCTTCCTCCCCAAGAATGCAGACGAACGTCCCCACCTCCTTGTTCGCCCAAGCAAGCGTTTTACGTGACATCCTCCTCATCCTCATCGTCATCCGCTTATCCGGGGTCAGGTCGCGGGGGGAGCAGCTCAAGCAGGGGGCCCCAGACTTCCCTTTCCCGGGCCACATTGACCAGCTCTGACGGGGGGATCCCGAGGCGTTCCCAGGCCAGTGTTGAGATATAATCTCTCCACCTAGTCCTGGGTCTTCCCCGAGGTCTCCTCCCCACTGGACGTGCCTGAAACACCTCCCAAGGAAGGCGCCCAGTGGGCATCCTTACCAGATGCCCGAACCACCTCAGCTGACTCCTTTCTAAGTAAAGGAGCAGCGGCTCTAATCCGAGTTCCTCACGGATGGCTGAGCTTCTCACCCTATCCCTAAGGCAGACGCCAGCCACCCTTCTGAGAAAACTCATCTCGGCCGCTTGTACCCGCGATCTCGTCCTTTCGGTCATCACCCAGCCCTCATGACCATAGGTGAGGATAGGAACGAAGATCGACCGGTAGATCGAGAGCTTTGCCTTGCGGCTCAGCTCTCTTTTCGTTACAACGGTGCGGTAAAGCGAACGCAATACCGCCCCCGCTGCTCCGATTCTCCGGCCAATCTCACGCTCCATAGTACCCTCACTCGCGAACAAGACCCCGAGGTACTTGAACTCCTTCACTTGGGCTAAGGACTCATTTCCTACCCGGAGTAAGCAATCCACCGGTTTCCTGCTAAGAGTCATGGCCTCAGATTTAGCGGTGCTGATCCTCATCCCAGCCGATTCACACTCGGCCGCCAGCCGATCAAGTTTTACGTGACATGTTAATTGTAAAGAATAATACCTCGAGGCTACTGTTTGTTTGTTTTTATCCCCGCGTCACCCGGAAGTGATGATTCTGTCGACCAATCAACGGAGGGGGTGTGTAGCTAGAATTTCCCGGGACCCTTTCAGGCGTCTCGTCTCGTTTTCAGTACCCCAACGGAGGAGTCCTGAAAACGAGGCCAAAACGGGTACGGCTAAGTCCGGGTCACGCCCACTTTTGGCGGTGGAAACACGACCCGATCCGCACCTTTGCGATCCGATCCGTTCCGCACCCTGCAGTGGAAACGCGCCATGAGTGCTGTGTGTGTGTACTTAGGGCTGTGTGTGTGTACTAAGGGCCGAGTGTGTGTGTACTAAGGGCCGAGTGTGTGTGTACTAAGGGCCGAGTGTGTGTGTACTAAGGGCCGAGTGTGTGCGTACTAAGGGCCGAGTGTGTGCGTACTAAGGGCCAGAGTGTGTGCGTACTAAGGGCCAGAGTGTGTGCGTACTAAGGGCCAGAGTGTGTGTGTACTAAGGGCCAGAGTGCGTGCGTACTAAGGGCCAGAGTGCGTGCGTACTAAGGGCCAGAGTGCGTGCGTACTAAGGGCCAGAGTGCGTGCGTACTAAGGGCCAGAGTGCGTGCGTACTAAGGGCCAGAGTGCGTGCGTACTAAGGGCCAGAGTGCGTGCGTACTAAGGGCCAGAGTGCGTGCGTACTAAGGGCCGTCTGCATTTGTACTAAGGGCCGTCTGTGTACTAAGGAGCATGTGTGCGTGTCCCCAGATCGAGGAGGAGATGCTGTCGCTGCAGAATGAGCGCGTGGAGCGCATCCGCAGCCTGCTGGAGCGGCAGGCCCGCGAGATCGAGGCCTTCGACTCAGAGAGCATGCGGCTGGGCTTCAGCAACATGGCCCTGTCCAACCTCTCCCCCGAGGCCCTCAGCAACAGCTTCCCGGGGGCCTCGGGCAGCTGGAACCAGCACACGCCCCCCCGCCAGGTGGGGGGCTCCGCCCGGGGGTCGCCCTGGGGGGGCGGCGGCGGGGGCGTGGTGATGGGCTCCGCGGGGAGCCACCAGGGCAACCACCACCACTACCACTCTAGCCCGGGCGGGGGGTCGCTGGGGCCCAGCTGGGGCCCCGGCAGCATGCAGGCGGCCGGCACCCCCCAGCCCTGGGGGCACCCGGTGGGGGGGCACCTGCTGTCCCGGAACAGCGCGGGGGGCGGGCACAACAGCCCCCAGGCCCTGCGGAGGACTGCGTCGGGGGGGCGCGGTGAGCCGGCCATGAGCAGGAGCGCCAGTGTCACCTCTCAGATATCTAACGGGTCGCATCTGTCTTACACATAGACACACGCATGCATACACCCCACCCCCCGCACCAGTCCACCCTGGGGGTCAGAGTCCGGTGAACTGAGGAGAGTCAGCTGGAGATGTTTAGGCTCCGCTCACAACACATTGCTATCTCTCTCTCTCTCTCTCCCTCACTTTCTCTCACCTTGACTCCCTGCCCCCCCCCCCCCCCCCCCCTCCCCCGTGTACAGATAGGGATGTGTGGTGAAATCAATGTTGCTCAGGTCAAAAGGGCTGGGATGACTCCACCCTTCCTCAAAGCAGTTTTCCAGCGCACGTATAGATTCAGAATTAGTTTTAACACCGACGTAGTGTCCACACTTAGCTTAAATATTTTTTTTTTAATTTGGAGATCTCTTCAATCAAATTCCTTATCATTTAGAATCTATAAGTCGTGCTTTATCTCAGCCATTGCTCTCATTTTGCACATGAAACACTGTTGGAAAAAAGAAAAAAAAGACAGCCTTTGACTTGTATTAACTATGTCCTTTACAAATGTTGTGTGACGCAATCACAGTGAGTTGATCTTGTTCCCGACCCTAGTCCTGTTGGCCCCACGTCGCAGTCCACACACACAGTGCTCCGCTGTCTTTGCTGCCAGCCTGCTGTATTGGTCAATGCTCTGACGTTCAGTTGTCTTCCTATAGTATCAAAAGCTAATACTTAGAGTTCCTCAGTCATTCGCCAAAATTAAGATACGTTCGTGCCACCCCTTACTTTGTCCGGCTACGTTGTTTTGTTGCAACTGTTGCAGCTCAAAAAAGAAATATGTGCCTTTTCCTTTTTTTAAACCTGTGATTTATTAAACGCTGTTACATATTTAAGTGATACAACTTAACTTAGTTGAAATGGATGCCAATTTATTTTGAATGTTCAGATTGCTTCATATCCACTCAAATCTTAAGTTTGCAAGATCCCAAAGTCTAAATTGTAGTTTTCTTATACTCATTGTACATATGCAGTAATGTGGGTGTTATATAAAGTTTTATAAAAATATGAGGAATATATCTCGAATGAGCGATACTATCTTTCAAGGTTCAATGTTTTTAGATTGTTCAGACTGCTTTGATGAGGAGAATGTTGCATTCTATGTGATGGATGGAGGAGACAGACTTAGTTGCCTTTTAAAAAAAGGACCCTTGGATATGTTTATTTTATGCGTGCCTTGTTAAACTGCTGCCTATTTAAAGCACTTTAAACCTATCTTTATATATATAGATATCTATATCTAGATGTTTATAGATATATATTTCTATATCTATAGATATAGATATATAATTAGTTATAATAATAATAATTTGCCTTGAATATTACCAAATTCCCTGAAAGGCTTTTTATTTAGATGCCATTAGGAATTGGTCAAGGAAGTTTATATTATGTTTCTTAAGAATACTATTTTTTAAACACAAGTTGGGTGTGGGGGAGCAACTAGCCATAGCTGTCCAGAGAGTCTTCAGTTCAGGGTTTATTTTTGACCTAAAGATTACCCCAGACATGGACGGTCACGTTGGGGATATTTTCATTGATCCTGGTTGAAAGTAGGGAGAGAAGCGAGGATGTGTCTGAAAGAAGTGCCCGAACATGCAAATAGATTTATCGTGTAAAGCCAGAAACCTTGACCATAACAGCAGGCTCGGCAATGCATCTGTGAATAGAAAATAAATAACTTTAAAAAAAACGACACTGTTAATGAAGATACAAGTTTGGACCTGAGAAATTAAACACTGAGGACTCAAATAAAAAAACCTATCTTCTTACCTACATAACGCAAAGGTGCATGAATCAAGCACAGTTTTTAGTGTTGCTTTTTAAGTATGAAAGCATTACGTTAATTTAGCAGAGGTTGACATTACACCGTTTTTCTTTTCTTTTCTTTTTTAATAGATTTAGCAATGCACTTGGGTAAATTACTTAGTCTACCCATGTTTGTTTCTCTCTCACTCAGCATTTTAAAATGAATGCACTTAGCAGGTTTTGTGAGTCATGAAATTTGTTTGGATTGCCCACCATTTAATCACATCCCTCGACCCTCCCCCTCATTTGTCACTAGCTAACTAATACCGGGGTTGAATCATGAATAGGCCTAAACATTAATAATCCAGAATTACATGGAAAGAACTTCCCATATATCTCTGAGATGGAGTTTTGTTAATATTGATTTTTGTTTTCCTTCTCCAGATAAAACTTTTTAAAACTAAACTTGCATAAAGTAAATAACTTTAAAAAAAAACTAACCTTATTTAACTTGCAGAATACACTGATATTATATTATAAAAGAAAATGTTGGCTCTCAAAATAAAAATCCTATTGAGTTGTCCAAAAGTAGTTTATGGAAGATATTCTTGGTTTGTGTACATCGATACTACACTAAATGCTTTATTTGCATGTATTTGCTGTTTACTTTAAAATGCCATTTGCTTAGCCAACGGACCATTAAGATCAAAATGAAACTCAGTCGATTTCCTTCTTTTCTTTTTATTACTTTCTTTCGTCCTTCTCCTCTTTGAGATTCGAGCGGTCCCTAGCCTTGTGGCCGTGCGTGAATCCCTCACCCCTTCGCATCCTTTTCAAGTGGTCAAGAAATGCAAGACTGGTGTTTATTTATTTGAATGGGTGGATTGTTTTGTTTTGCTCTGCACTCGGTCACCAGAGAGCTTTGGGTTTGTCATATTACATATGTTGTGCGATAGGTTTTGCTTCCCCATAATACCAATATACAACTTCTTTTTTTGTCTTAACACCCATTGTCAATAGCTTGAGCTATTTGTGTAATAAAACAGGTTCCATTCAGGTTTTTTTTTGGTTGTTAGTAAAAGCGATGGCGGACCAGGAGGGGGGGTGTATTTAAGATTATGGGAATTTTACATTTTGCTCAAAAGCCAAGGTAAATTGTATTAATGTCAGGTCAAAACACAGTCAGAACGCCAACAATATCTGTGGTCCGTTCCCCGTTGTGTTTTCGTGCGAGGGAGTCCTATTGTTGTGCATAGGACCTCCTTCCACCCACCTGGACTTTTATTTGTGTCACGATTCTAACGCTTGGTGTCAACTTCTGTCCTACTGACCGTAACGCATTCATTACCGCGTCAACCACCGCGGAACAGTCTGAGATCCTCCCTCTCTGCTCCAAACACTGTGCCATACCAAAACCCGACCACACACACACACACACACACACACACACACACACACACACACACACACACACACGTCTTATTTCCTTGGTTGAACTGTCTTTTAGTTTTTTACTGGGCTGACGGCATGAGATACACGATGCATATATTTATAGACAAACCGTTGGCAGAGTTCTAAAGCAGTGGCGTGAAACGATGATGTGGTGACAGGCAAATATATGAAAAGAGATTGCATTTCTTTGAAGATGTCAGTATTCTCGCCACAGCATTACCACTACACCTTAATGTACTCTGTCTTGAAATGTATAGATGTTATTGAATGTCTGAAAGATTATAAGATGATACTTGTAAGAGTTAAACCAACAAAAAAAGAAATGGTGGATTTAAGCAAAGCGAATTACCTAGGATCAAATGTACCATTTTGTTTGTATTATAATTACTGTTGTATTGGCAGAGGGATATTGAACAGAAATCAGCTGTAATAAAGTAATTTTAGTATAACTTGACCTGTGGTGCAATTTCTTTTGTCTTGCAGTATTATTGTTCCAAAACATTCCACTAGACTATAGTGACACATTATCTGCATAGATTAAATGACTCAAGTTGGTCGCCCATGGTCGTTGGAGGAGAGGGAGTTAGTTGAAATCAGGTTGGTGCCGTTGCGTACTGTAATATCAGGATCATGTTCTTCTGATTACCTCTTATTGTGTAATGTCCTACTTTGAACAGTTTTCCTCATAAATTGGGTGGAGCCTTAAAGTGTGGTATTTCACCTCACCAGATCCTGTGTCGTTTACCACGTGGTTTGAGGTTTTCATCGAAGGTGTTAACGTTTGCTTATATAGCTGTTTTAGAAATTGAATATTTAAATTATGAATTCAAGCATAGAAGATTACTAAGCAAAATAATGCATACAAACCAGCTGCCACAACATGCCACAACACTAGGGGGCGCACATTATTTTAACTCCACAAAATCTTTATTTGTTGTTGACCCGCATTTTAGAACCGGGTTCATTTGCAAGGCAGAGACGGAGGAAAGGGAAGAACACAAGTCCACTCCGGGGTTGAAAGTGGACCCGTTTTTTTTGTAGATTGTGTTGGATTGAAAGTGTTTTGTCGAGCAGTGCTGGCCCGAGGTGTGCGGGACTTGAGTAGACGATGGCTCCGACTATTCAGACTCAGGCGCAGCGCGAAGATGGACACAGGTGAACCCCTTTAAGTTTAAACTTAAGTCTGTTAGTTGTATGGATGTGCTATGGGTGGCTGACCGGCAATTAATAACGAATAAACATGGTTAGTTTCTGCAGTGTGCATGTAAAATAATATACCACGTATTCAACACATAAGTGATGATTGGCAATAGCCCAGGCGGACACGCAAACTAGATGCAAATATTATTTTAGGTTGCTACGCTACTTAGTTTATTATCATGTAACTCCATGCACGGAAGGTGTTGGTTACCATATAGGCTATAGGTCTGCGGATATCCAATTAAGCAATTATAATTAGGTTGTGGTTAAGGACAGCATAAGTATTGAAATATGTGGACAGTCCCGCCTCAAGAATGGATCTGTGTATTGTCAAATGTATGAACATGTGACATTGTGTTTCCTTTTGCAGTAGGAGCTCCTCTCACAGAACTGTCCCGGAGAGGTAAATGCATCACACATGGCAACATGTTCGTTATTATACAATTAGCCTCTTTATAAGTAAAATAAAACTAAAGCTATGATGACTGACGTTTCTCATTTTGTTCTTGTAACAGGTCAGGTGTGGTCTGTCGGGTCAAATACTGCAACAGTCTTCCAGACATCCCCTTCGACCCCAAATTCATCACATATCCATTCGACCAGCACAGGTAAATACCCCCCCACTGACACTGAGTAGAGTCTCACCGGAGTAGTAGCCTTAGTCAGACTCTTGACGGCTGGCTATTCTGAATCTCTTGGAACAGATTTGTGCAGTACAAAGCCACCTCCCTGGAGAAACAGCACAAACATGAGCTGCTGACAGAACCAGATCTGGGGGTTACCATCGACCTCATCAACCCTGACACCTACCGTGTTGACCCCAGCAGTAAGTCATCTGGTCAAAGTGAGGCTTGTAAAGCTACACACTACCATGTATATTACAGTAACATTTGGATTTTTTCGCTACAGTTCTGTTGGATCCAGCTGATGAAAAGTTACTGGAAGAGGACATGCAAGCACCTTCCAGTTCTAAAAGGTCAGCCGCGCACACACACGCACACACACACACACACACACACACACACACACACACACACACACACACACACACACACACACACACACACACACACACACACACACACACACACAAACACACCGTGTAACATTCACTTTTTTGTCTTGCATATTTAAAACGGATAATACTCATTTTGACGTGGAACCTTTTTATTTGAAATCATGCTGAATGTTTTGTGTTTTTCCCCATCTCTTCGTAAAGGTCGCAGCAGCACGCCAAGGTGGTGCCATGGATGAGGAAGACGGAGTACATTTCTACAGAGTTCAACAGATACGGTGTATGCAATGAGAAAGTTGAAGTCAAGTGAGTTCGATTAGTTGAATGTTTGTTAATTCTACATGGCAACATTCGATTTCTTACAATTGTTACTTTTGACTCTTTGATTCTTAACTTTCCCCCGCCGGTCTCTCTCCTCAGAATTGGTGTGTCTGTCAAACAACAGTTCACCGAAGAGGAGATCTACAAGGACAGAGACAGCCAGATCTCTGCTATTGAGAAGACCTTTGAGGATGCACAGAAACCGGTGGGTGATGTCATTTCTGTAGCTCCCATCCGCATTTTCCTTTAGACGTATAGACATCATGATTAATATTTTATTAAGAATGCTTATAGTTAAAGTGAAACATTATATGCTTGTGTTTGGGACTAAACGTGCCTGTGCCCTCTTCAGATCGTCACGCACTACAGTAAACCCAGAGTCACTCCTGTGGAAGTTATGCCCGCGTTCCCTGACTTCAAGGTAAGATACGCTCTTAACTCTTTAGTAATGTCTGTATTGTGATCTTGTCTGTGAGATTTGTAATTCAATTTTAGGAACCTTATTATTCTTGCTCCCACAATAAACACAGTTTTTAATTCTTCTAATATCTTTGTTTTTTGATTTCCATTTAACCAATCCTGTGTATATATTATTTTGGTTCAGCTGAACCTTAAAGTAATGTAATTACTGCTTGGCAATGCATGCACATGGACCAATGTTTTTTTTTTAATAGTTAATGACCCTGCTTGGTGTTTTTACTCCTTTCAGATGTGGATCAACCCATGTGCTCAGGTCATCTTTGACTCTGACCCTGCTCCTAAAGACATGACCGCTCCCGCCGGAGTGGAGATGATGTCTCAGGCCATGATCAGGTGTGTGTGTGTGTGTATGAGAGTGATTGTGTGTGTGTGTGTATGAGAGAGAGATTGTGTGTGACACAGTGACATGCCATTGAATTCTAACCAATTGCGTTATTTATTTTCCCTCCATGCAGAGGTATGATGGATGAGGAAGGAAATCAATTCGTGGCCTACTTCCTGCCCAACGAGGAGACCATCCGCAAGCGCAAGAGAGACGTGGACGAGGAGCTGGACTACATGCCTGATGAGCTGTAAGTGGAAACGTTGGGTTATTCTCACATCACGGCCGCCTTCAATGACTCGATCATGACCGCGCTGACGCCAACGCGTTCTGTGTTCCAGGTACGACTACAAGATCGCGAGGGAGTACAACTGGAACGTCAAGAACAAAGCCAGCAAGGGCTATGAGGAGAACTACTTCTTCATCTTCAGGGATGGAGACGGTGTTTACTACAATGAGCTTGAGACAAGGTAACCCAGAATGCAGTCCTTCAAAAAAATTGTATTGCAAGAAAAATGAATGGTTACTTTTATAGATCAAGATCATAGTTCAAACGATGGAGGAATCAGAGGGGGCTGCCTCGTTAAACGGCGTTTACCTTTGACGTTAAGCGCTTGCGGTGTTGTGACGTTGCTCATTGCAGAGTGCGTCTGAGCAAGAGGAGAGCGAAGGCAGGGGCCCAGTCCACCACCAACGCCGTGCTCGTGTGCAAGCACAGAGATATGAATGAGAAGGAGCTGGAAGCCCAGGTGAGTGTTCCACCTTTTTAAAGACCTGGTGCCAAGTGTTTAAGGTACGTTATGGGACCAAAGGCAATGCTCTGTGAGTTGGCTGCTAGCAGTGTTCAATTTAAGTTTGGTTGGGCTATAAAGGACACCGATTCCATGGCCAACAATTTTGTGTTGAAATAGAATATAATGTATATAAAATCAAACAATGTATACTCTAAAGTTAAGTGTCGTATTGAGCATTTACCAACATTTTATTAAGCAAGGCCCACACAAAAGACCTGACAATAGTTTTATTAGATGTATAAACAGCCCTGACATAGATCATAAAAACCCCCGATTCTAATGTGTAATATTGTTCCTTTCATCCTGTAAGACCATGAATACATACTTTGAATCCTACTTCTAGGTGGTCGTGGCTCTGGCCGTGGTACTGGTTAGTGTGGTTGTGTTGAAGCTGTCCCAGTGTAGTAACCCTCACCTCTGTCTCTGTTCACCGCAGGACGCCCGCAAAGCCCAGCTGGAGAACCATGAGCCCGAGGATGAGGAGGAGGACCTGGACAAGGACCTGCAGGACTCCGGTCCGTTGTTTGTTGTTTGCTCTTTCTCTCTCCTCGTTTTTATCGTTGTTGGTTTATGGCCTGTTTATAGAGGTGAGGCAGGATAGATTAGAGGCAATGGACTTATTCACTGGGTTCAATCTACTCCTAGAAAAGTTGGTAAAGGCTCAGTGAATGTCTGAAATTTCAATTAACACCGTCCTGCGAATGTGTTGGGATATACTCGAATGATGGATGGTTCTATTTATTATTACACGTTTTTGAGTTTATTAAAAAAAAAGTAAGATGGACATATCTTTGGTCGAGGTGATTTATGGAGGGTTATTTTGTACAGATTTTGTCTTGATTAAAAAAAATAATAATATTGTAGCATTATGAGTTTTTAAAACCACGGACCATGTGTTGCCCCTCTCTGTGTTGCCCCTGTCTGATCTATTTGTTGCCCCTGGCGGTGTTGCCCCTGTCTGACCCCTGGCTGTGTGATTGTGGCGTCTCCAGGTGACGAGAAGGAGAAGGGAAGCGGGAGCGACGCGGATAACTCCGACAGCGACTCCGACAAGGACGAGGATGAGGACGAGGAAGAGGTGCCGGAACGGCCGCCCAGAGTGGTGGTGCAAGAGGAGGAAGAGGATGAGGTGGAGGTGGGCGGCGGCGAGGAAGAGCGCGAGAAGGCCAAGCCCCGGCGTGTCAGGAAGCCCAGCGGCGGCAGCGCCGGTAGCGCCGGCGCCGGCAGCGGCAGCGGCAGCGAGAGCGGCGGGGAGCGGACCCGCGAGATGCGGGACGAGGAGGAGATCTTCGGCAGCGACGACGACGAGGACAGCGAGGCGGACATCACAGAGCCCAAGCGCTCGGGCGCCCGGGGCAGCGGCAGCGAGGAGGAGGGCAGCGGCAGCGAGGAGGACCGGGGGGGCCGGAGGAGCCGGGCCAGCGCATCCCCGGCGCACAGCGACCGCAGCAGCGAGCACTCCGGGGGCCGCGCCCAGAGCGGCAGCGGCAGCGAGCAGGCGTCCGACTCCAGCGACGGCAGTGACAGCGAATGAGGGCCCGGGGTGGGGGGGCACGCCAGGGGGTTCCGGCTGGTGTCAGGGCAGAGGGCCCTGTCTCTGCCGGATTTTAGAGAGCCTCTCCGGCCAGGCGGAAGTGGAGGGCTTCGGTCCGCAGGAGCTGGTTAGACAAGTGCAAGTGTATTATGTTTTTGTTTCCTTTTTTTTTTTTAATAAAAAAAAAATATGACACCCGTCATGAGTCTTCCATGTGACTACATCAGAACAGAGGTGTGTGTAATTGGGGGCAGCACACCTTCGATATGTATACGATTGTGTGTCACGGTTGCGCCGTTGCTTAACCTAGGAAACCAGATTCCATCCATCTATATCAATGGCAGCGGTCAATGAGCCAGCCAATCGACTAATCACTGCACTGGGGGGGGGTGTCTTAATCAGTGTAGGTGGGTGGGTAGGGGATCATCATGCATGCAGGGCTGTCCTGGCTCTGGCCTAGCCATCCTTGGATGGGAGACCAGATGGAGCCGATAGAGGTGCTGGAGAGCCAGTAGGGGTTGCCCATCCGTCTGGCAACGTGATGTCCCCAATGCCTTGGGATGGAAACGAGCATGGTCTTTCGCATGAGCCGCAAATCCGGGGTCCTGGCTACATCCGGTCACTAACGATCCCGTGGCAAGAAGGCGTCGCTAGCTAGAGTCGGGGCTGCTAAACATGGTGTCCTGGCCGGATTCCCAACCTGGCTCTGGTAGCAACTTGGCCGCCTAATCAGCCCCGGCTCTAATTGGATTGTAGCGTTCATCACCTCTCGTCGACTGAGGTAGCCAGTGTGTAGTGTGCGCGTCCTGGCTGCTGTGCGTCACCCGGCTGGGGGCTAGACATGAGTGGTGGTGGTGGATGAGGTTTCCTATCCCACCCGCACCAAATCACTATTCGGAACGCTCTATAAATGGAGTCAATTATAACATGTATAGTCGGGGTGTTTTAGGTGTCTTATCGATCACACACAATCGATCACTATGCAAAGCAAGATCTATAAGTGCAATTAATTACAAGTCAGTGTTGGGATATATGTTTTGCATACATTTTGTTTGACATGCACACACAACGTCGGTATGTGCACTTTTTTAATAACTGGGCGGGGCCACGCTTTGTCTGCCGCCCTTGCGTGTGACGTCATCGCGCCTTACGTCAACTCTAAAAAAAAACGAAGTGGGATTTCTCTCCACCAGGCGTACACTCTCCCTGTTTTACGTATTGTAATACGATTTTTTTTGTACATTTATCCGCTTGGCCTACGTCGTACAAACCAAACACACACGTTACTGCCGTCACGGAACATGGCCATCGAATGTGACCTGGCCCGGGGGACGAAAACCGACGCTTCTCTCTGAGCTAAGCTAACGTTCTTGCGTCTATAAGCAAACTCGCTAGCCTAGGAGGTAGCGTTAGCATCGTTAGCTTTTTTGCAACGAAGCTACATTGCTAGGCGGTAGCCTTGCCAAGCTAGCGCGCTAATAAGTGACTTGGTTTATCAAAAGGTAAACAACAGAGCTTTTCCAGAGTACGGGATCGGCGATCGCGTCCCTCGGGGCCCAATGGCGCCACACGCGCACGAATTCGGCTCCTAAATTCGCGCGGTGAAGTGCGGGGGTAAAAACGGGGGCTCGCACAGACAGCCCCGTCCGTCGGCGACGATCAACAATACAAATCTCGGATCCCCGCCGGTGAGGCCAAGCCAGCTAACGCCAGCTAGCTCCCCGCCAGCGGAGGGTGGCTGCGAGGGGCTGGTTGAACCGCCCGCCTGAACCTCCACCCGACCCCGGTCTGGAGGTTTGCTACCCGCCACCCGACCCCGGTCTGGAGGTCTGCTACACGCCGCCCAGCCCTCAACCCGACCCCGGTCTGATCAGTCTGCTGCACACCGCTCAGCCCTCCTACAGGTTCGTATGTGACCGGTCACCTGGGGTACAGGTTCGTTTGTTACCGGTCACCCGGGGTCGGTGTGCACGATGGGCTACATGTGGTGGTCCAACTTATTCCACCATGGTGCTGTTCATTGATCAGGTCGCTGCAGCCACCGTTCCAGTGTCAGATTTTCTCTTATCATAAGCTGCTCTATACAAATTATGGAGTGGTAGTGTTTGATAAGCGGTGGATGGGATTGAATAAAGTTAAGTCGACCACAAGTTTGATTGTAAACGGGTTGTATGGTTGCTACCAGCCTTTTGGGGGAGCGGGGCTCACCATGAATGTGTGGCGCACCTGCCTTGCTCGGTGAATGACTTGCGTCTTTACGTTGAACTGGCTCCACACAACCGAATGTAAATTACACTTCCTAAACCCCTTCACTATATACCAGGACCAGAACTTGTTTGGGGCTGTGGAGGGTGATGTGGAATTGGAAATGGATATGATGTCATTGTTGCCAGCATAGAGTTTAGTTCAGACTCTTGTGTTATGCGTATATTCAGTATCATTACTGGTTTGCATATACCATGTCAGTCGGGGTTGGTTCCAATTGAAACTGTGGAGTCAAAAAGAGCTATTCATACTCATACTTGGATGTGTAGAGTAGAGTCGTCTGTGTTTCTGTTTCTATTTTTACCGATTTTGTAATCTCCTGTGGGGACCTACTTTGCTAGTATAATATTAAAGTAGGTCCCCACATGTATGGAATATAAGTTATTATGGAATCCAGGGTCTGACTTTGTGACGGAAACGTTTTCAAACGTACTAGTGTTCACTGCTAAAAGCCAAGCTTGAATTGAAATAAATCCAAATTTTTCCTGGGTTCTAATAATGGTTGTGCGGTAATCACTATTAGAGAATTTTACTTGTAGTTACTTTTTTAAACTGAGGTGTATGACGTGGAAGGCTGTGCTCATCCTCTATTTATTCTCCAGGACTCTGATGCTGTGATCCCGGACACGCCCGTGTGACACAGATTCCCCTTTCTGTCTTGAGTTACATCCAACTGGAGCGGCCATTCTCCCACCATCCCAACACTGGATTCCACTCGCTCACTACGGCCTGCCACGCCCATCCGTCGCCTCGCCCGCTCCTGAACCATGTGAGGGCCCTTCGCTCCACTCTGAGGGGATCCCAGGACCATCCTGCATAAGCCCCCCCCCCCCACCGTGCAGGGGCTAGAGACACCCTGATCCCGAGAAAGTGGTCGCCCCCTGTCCCCCCCACCCCACCCCACCCCTCTTTCCACACCTATACGTTCTTGATCTCCTTCCCTGGGGAGACACGCAATGATGTTCCGTGACCAGGTGGGCATCCTGACGGACTGGTTTAAGGGCTGGAACGAATGTGAACAGACAGTGGCACTGTTGTCCCTCCTGAAGAGGGCAACGCGCACCCAGGCCCGCTTCTTGCACATCTGCCTGGAGCACTGGCTGGCGGACTGCTCCGAGATCCATATACTAGAGGCCGAGGCCAACAATGCAGGTAACTACCTTGTTTAAACGGGACCCCTCAACGGGGTCTCGGCTATTTTCTAAATGAGAAAGGGGTTAACGGCATCAACTCTGTTTCCATGAGTGCTTCGCTGAAATGTTGTAGCATCGATATTGTTTTTCCAAATCTGACGACGTGTGAAAGCATATCCCTGACCACTGGTGTCAATGTTCGTACTAATCTGGGATTATTGTTCACGGCAATGTGATGTACCGTGATTTTTGTTATTCATAACACTCATATGGAGCAGTATTTCCTTAGATTATAAAACAGCGAGTGTTGCTGTTGCCCTTTTAAGTTTCTATTATTGTCTCGGGATGGTTTTAAATGTATTGTGTGAGTCTGAAGGGAGATGAAACTTTTCAACGTTTGAAAGAGTGAGAGAAACCTTGCATGGGCGATTGGAATGTGTGCCCTGGGAGGGAGGCGAGCCGAGCAGTTACGCAATTCTTATCAAGCTGGAATCATGACTGACTTACTAAGTTTGGCATAAACATTGATAGATGTGTAGAAAAGGGCGAGGTATGGGTTTAGCCAGCCTCTGATATGAACTGCTACCGGTAGCTGTTATATATGTCAACGTCACATGAGTGACATAATTCGTTGCCATCGGCCAAGCTGGTAATGATTCTGCTATGGGAGTCGTCTCGTTGTTCAACTCTTTTTGGTTGGTTAGAGTCCAGAGCAATGAAAGCTAAATCTTTTGAGTCAAAGTTGGAGCATTGATACAGTCCTAGGCCTACTTGCCATTACGGCAGGATGAGGAAAAACTCGTTTTTTTCCTCCCCTTCCCTACCTTTCCAAAGCCGATGTGTGATGTGGATTATTGAGTGGTCTCCCCCGTCTCCCCTGTCCAGCCATCGTCAACCAATGGCACCAGGAGCCTAAGGAGAAGGTGGTGGCCCTGCTGCTGTCCCACCTGCCCCTGCTGCAGCCGCGCAACAGCGAGGCAAAATGTGAGTACATGAATCTGCTGCAGAAGGTGCTGAGTCACACCATCGAGAGCAGCCTCTTCGTGGAGGAGAGCCGGCAGCTGCTCTCCTACGCCCTGATCCACCCCGCCACCACCCTGGACGACCGCACCTCCCTGGCCATGTGGCTCAACCACCTGGAGGAGCACCTCTCCAGCGGCTACGCCCCCTCCTCCAGAGCACCCTCCAGCCCCTACCACCCGCGGCAGGGCTCGGACGAGTGGCCCAGCTCCGCGGACGCCATGGACCCCGGCCACGCCTGGCACGACCAGTCGCCCTCCTCCAGCACCTCGCCCGCCGGCCAGAACGGACACATGCCCTTCCCTGGGTGTATGGTGTCGAACAGCAATAACACAGGTCCGTGTCTGCCGTCACTTGTCCGTCTTGTGTGTACATTCAGGGCATTGCTTTTATCCAAAGCAACTTACAATAAGAATTTTTTTTTAGATGGAGAAACAACAATATATCGCTGTCGGTGCAGTAAGGATGTTCATTGAACCAAGTGCAAAGCACTAACAATCACTAGGTTAACCTATTCCCCGTCTGAAACAAAGATAGCTCGGATAAGATGCTACACAATGCTGCTTTTATTAAGTGCAAGGACGTACAAACATACAATAAGGCAAGGAAAGGCAACTTTATTTATACAGCACTTTTCATACACGAGGCAGACTCAAAGTGCTTCACATGAGCACTTTGAAAAAATGAGTAATATAGATAGAAAATAAAGGCAAAGTGCAATGTATATAAGATGAATAAGTGGGGTGTTATTTGGAGAGTTAGGGAGGAGAATGGGGGACGGTGGGGGGTAAGGGAAGTGGCTATGCAGCGTCCACTCATGCAACACGTGGTGACCCCATGCGTCCCCCCCCCCCCTGGGTGTTTCTCCTGCCAGGCCTGGGCCAGATGCTGCCGAGCCCCCTGAAGAAGCCCATGTCCCTTCTCCCCTGTGGGCCCCAGGCCTGTGGCTCCGAGTGGTCCAGCCAGGACGACACAGGGCTGCGGCAGGCCTTCGGGCCCTCGGACCACGCCCCGCTCTCCCCCCAGAGCAGCGTGGCCTCGTCAGGCAGCGAGCAGACAGAGGACCAGGGGTCCGCACGGAACACCTTCCAGGAGGACGGCAGCGGCATGAAAGGTCAGAGGTCGACACCGCCGCCGCCCAAACCTTGCTACTAGGGCAGGGCGGTATATCGATATTTGAACTATATAGTTGTTTTTTTCAAATGAGATATGGAACGAGACGCTATCGTAAACATCGATATAGTTTCATTTGCGTTGAAATTGCAGCGCATTTGCTCCAAAGAAAAGCCGTTCCGCGCCGCGCCTGCTATTTCCTCACTCTGCTTATATCTCTCCGTCCCGCTCTTCCTCTGGCTCACACACGGGGTTGCCAGATTGGGTGGGAAATCTTGCCCAATCTGCCTACGCCCAAATTAAGGATTGAGTTTGCTTCAGCAAGGCAGGTTAACGAGCACAGCGACGCAGGCAGGCTGGAAATGAAAGCACAGCGGCGCCACCGATGTAGAATGACGAGTTGGAGCGTGACAACGGCAACTATGTTATTGCGTCACCAAATATCCATATAAATCTTATATCGGCCTTCTGCTTGAAAATATCGAGATATGACTGTTGGTCCATATCGCCATGCCCTAGTTGCTACTAGTTTGTACGTAACGTGTTCACCCCGCAGTGGGGACCCAAATGATAACATCCGGGTTTGTTTCTGTGTTTCTAATGTGCCGCCTGAAGATGTCCCCGCCTGGCTGAAGAGTCTTCGTCTTCACAAATATGCATCGCTGTTCTCCCAGATGACCTATGAGGAGATGATGATTCTCACCGAACACCACCTAGAGTCCCAGGTTTATATCCTCCTCTCCTTGTTTCAACCAGGGCCCTGGCTTTCATTATCTTCACCCTCACCCACCCCATCAACTGCAAACATCGCTGTCTTCAGATGTAATGATACATCTAGTCTCAATGAGGCATGAAATTAACCAGTGGGCCCCACAGTTATATAGAGTCGCTCACACGACCAAACGGTACGATTCCTGCCGTTGCGCCTCAGGTTTAATGAAACTGAGGATGATTGGGTTTGTTATTTAGTAACTACAAATGACGGCGTGTTCCCCGGAGAAATAACCACTTTTTCTTGCCCTCTGCGCCTTCTATTTCTTCTTCTGTTCCATAGAATGTGACCAAAGGGGCACGGCACAAGATTGCTTTGAGTATCCAGAAGCTGCGCGAGAGGCAGAGTGTGCTCAAGTCTTTGGAGAAGGTAACGTAACAGGTTTTCGTTGTACAGCAAAAGCTGGCACTCGGTAGGATGAGAAGGCAAATCGTTTATATCATAGAATCGTGCCCTTGAAGCACTCCTCTGAATGCAGTGTCCGTATCCGAGTAGTAATCTCCTCTTCGGAGCGGCTAATGTGTATCTCTGAGTCTAAAGTTGACTGTGTTCGCTCAATGTCTGCATCCTACACTTAGGCCTCCCACAAAAAGGAGGCCCAACTCCAGTACCTGAAGGGGAATGTGTTGTCCCTACGGGTAGCGCTGGGAACCAGCGTCTGAAGCCTAACTGTAACAACTAGAGTTGTTCCGATACTGGTATCAGAAATCCTCTGTTACTGCCTAAATAGCGGGATCGGTTATCGGCGAGTACATCACATGACTATCTAATCTACTACACAGGCAAAGAACATCACAAACTCGATACTCAAGTTCAGGAATTTTAACCGATGTCGGGAAGGAAAAGCTGGTATGGGAACATCTCTACTAACCACTGAACGCTGAACCCCTACGGCAGGACATCCTGGAGGGAGGGAACCTGCGGAACGCGCTGCAGGAGCTGCAGCAGATCGTCATCACTCCCATCAAGTACTACAGCGTGTCCAGCGCCGCCCTGATGTCCTCGGACGCCAAGGCGGGGGACAAGGACCTGACGGCGGAGGGCTTCCAGTCCCACAACCCCCCGCCCTGCGACGGCGAGCCCTCGGCCACGCCCATCTCGGAGGGCGACATCGCCGGGCAGTTCACGCGCGTCATGGGGAAAGGTGAGGCGCCTTCTGTACGGCTGGCCTCTCTGTCGTCTGCATTGGAAGAGCGCGTATTGATTTAATCTCTGTAATAAAACAGAGAATTTAGGAATTTGGGAAAGTTCTGCCAATATTAACCCATTAACATTTAGCACAAAATTAAATTAAATGATGCACGCGTCGCTCACATCAGCACCGAGCACATAAACATCAGTAGTGCTGCCACTAACGACTAATCTTTCGAAAAAAAATTCTAAACGGCTTATACAAAAAATATACACAAGAGACGCCAACATTGTTTTCAACCGCTCGGTACTGTGCCATATTAATTCCCAAGTTTTGAAAAGAAAAAGTATTTGAAGCAAATAAGCAACGCTGTTTTTGATTTGTTTATTTGGTTTTGAACTAATAGTTTTGGATGCATGCATCGTTTGTTACTTTGAAATACGCTCACACGTTCATTTATTCACACACGCACCCACTTCAACCTGCCAATCTTCAATCAAAACATCACGTAAGTGATGCCGCAGCCTGTAGACAATTCCATCCCGAGGTGTCCATAGGCTTTATGGTTTGTATATTTGAAAGCTGTGACTCTTTTACCAGTTGGCCTGAAATACTCAACTTGATTCGGCAACCGCACCGGCCTCAGCCATTTTTCATATCAAAGCAATGAAGGCGGGGGGAAGGAGAAGAAGGAGGGAGGATAGCAGATTAACCAGCAGGGCGCGCACAGATTTGTGTGGATGTGAATTACAGTGAGCCGTTTTAGACGGGCAAACTAAATAAATAGGCGGTCAATAGGCGCGTCAACTAAAAAAAATTGCCGTTGATTAAGTACACTAAGTTGACCAATCGCGGCAGCACTACATATCAGCACCGTGCACATCAGCACCCTGCACGCACACATCAGCCCCGTGCACGCTCACATCAGCCCCGTGCACGCTCACATCAGCCCCGTGCACGCTCACATCAGCCCTGTGCAAGCACACATCAGCCCCGTGCACGCACACATCAGCAAGGTTCACACACTCGCCTCAGCACTGCTGCTTGAAACAAACGAGGGATACACTGTTTAACCCACATAATGCCTCATTAGCATATGGACCCAGGGTCCAAATGTAAGCCATAGAATATTTTATTTCTACCTGCCCCAGTGGAAAACCTACCGGCCAGGCAGTTGTTTGAATATATAACCCTGAATCTGCCAAAGGCCCAATCTATCCACTGGTGGCAGAGGTAAATGTTTGGCACCAATGTTGGTTTGTATTTTTCTATGCACATGTTTGCAGTACTAATTGTGCATGAAGGGGAGAACACTGATGTAGATTGCAGGCGATTATGGGGTTTTTCCTGTGTCGTTCCCGTCCTGTGAGAAAAGTAATGTCTTTGTGCCGCAGTTTGCACCCAGCTGCTGGTCTCGAGGCCGGACGAGGAGAACATCAGCTGCTACCTCCAGCTGATCGAGAAGTGTCTGACGCACGAGGTGAGAGCCTCCCACGGTACAGGGTCTCGTGTCAGCATGGCTCCGGGGTCTGCGTATCATGGCCGTAGCGGTGCAAAACGTTATTCCAAATGGAATTAAGTAATATGGGTGAATGTTTTGAGGTGGCCGGTTAAAACGAATGTATTTTGCAGTCATCCTAGTTCTCTGTTTCTATTCCAAATGGTTCTTGGCAGGCGTACCCACACCTTGTCTCTCTCCCGCAGGCGTTCACGGAGACTCAGAGAAAGCGGATCGTGTCTTGGAAGCAGCAGGTCCTTAAACTGCTCCGCTTGGTCCCTCGGAAGGCCATGGTGGACATGCCAGTGTACCGACAGAAGGGGTGAGACCTTTTGAAGCAATTCCCTAACAAGCATTGGGGAAGGTGGGGGGGGGTCACCTGAGGGGAGAAATCCTTCCTTTTACCTCTGCAGCCCTGGGTGTCCAGCTCTCTAGCCTCTGTTCTCACCCTCTTTCAAATAATAACCCCCTCTCCCTCCTTTTCCCTCTCCTCTCCCATCCCCTTCCCTCTCTCTCCTCTCCTTTCCCCTCCCTTTTTTATCCCCTTCCCCTTCCGTCTCCTTGTCTCCCTCCCTCCCTTTCGCTCTCGCTCTCTCCTTCTCTCCACCTCCTTCCCTCTCCCCTCTCCCCCCTCCTTCCCTCTCCCCTCTCTCCCCTCCTGCTCCCGCTCTCCCCCTCTCCTTTCCTCCCTCTCCTTCCCTCCCTCTCTCTCCCTCCCTCCCTCCTCCCCTGCTCTAGTTGGGCGTATGGCTCCAACTCGCTCCCCACAGCAGGCTCTGTGAGTGGAGGTCTGGCGCGGAGAGGCCAGAGGCAGTTCCAGATGCCCCCCCCCCGCGGGCTCCCCACCAGCCGCATGGGCCTGCTAAGCCCGGGTAGCATCGGGGGGGCGTCCCCTCGCCACGCCCTCACCAACCCTGCCCTTGCCAGCCAGGGGAGACAGGTCAGCACACACTCGCACTGTTTACATCGATAACGTAGCGTGTGATAGTGTTCACCCCCTGCTGTCACCAATGTTTCCCTTTGGCGCTCGGCGCGGGCAGTTCATTTCGGTTACCGATATGTGTATCGTTTTATAGTTTCTAACGTGTTCGTATCCTGTTTAAATCTCTTCCTCTCTTTTGAATCTCGTTTAACCTCTTCAAAACAACTCCAAGTACTTTACTGTGCTGTTATTCTGCTGCTGTAGGCCCCAATGGTCCGGGATCAGAAGTTTAGTTTATCAGCGGATATCGAGAGGTTCTCTCTGCTGAACTGCAGGGTGCTTTATCCGCCCAGCGATCGTGCTCCCCGGGCGAGCCTCTTGAACTGAATAGCGAAACAGTATAATTGAAACTGAGCCCTCTTGGTAGCCTGTTCCATAACCCACAAGGCAACTCTCCGCAGGTTGTTAGCGAGCGTTTGAATCATTAAAGCTTGACGAGACCCGGTGAAACGACTCGATTTGAAAACGCCAGAGGACGTATGAAGGTGTGAGACGGATGGACGGACGCCATGAAACTTGTTTTTCTCCCCCCCTCGACGCAGAACCTGTGGTTTGCCAACCCCGGGGGGAGCAACAGCATGCCCAGCCAGAGCCGCAGCTCGGTGCAGCGGACCCACTCGCTGCCTGTGCACACGTCCCCACAAACCATGCTTCTGTTCCAGCAGCAAGGTACGCTCCCTCACACACGTTACACACGTCCCCACAAACCATGCTTCTGTTCCAGCAGCAAGGTACACACGTTACAAACGTAAGGAGTCCTTCTCCCCAACGGGACTAAAACTCTGTTTCATTCCCATGGATTGCACTTGCATGTATGTTGCATTAAAGCATTGAGCAATTTAAGGGCAGAGAACCACCAGAGGCCTAGCTTAAGAAAATGGGGAGTTGCTATCAAATGGATCCCTGCAAAACCTGGTTTCTTAAAAGACGAACGGACACAGTGCAGTCTAGCAACCTGAATGACTTAATCTTCTTTCATTTTCGCTTGCTCTTCCCTCCAACGCACACCTTTAGTCACCAAGGCGTGCAGCATTCTTTGACGTCTCACATGGTGTCATGGCGTGTGTGTCTGGAGAGTAAAAATGAGCTGGACTCCAACAGGGCTTGCCCGTGTATATACATTTCAAAGCTTTGGATAATCGTTGGGTTTTCCAAAGGAATATTCAAATAGTTCCCCAAAAAGAAATCAGCATGACTCAAGGAAATGCATTCACAGTGTGTGTGTCCCCCCCTGCATGAATGACAGTCACTCACTGGGGGGCCACTGTAGAATCTGCCATTTTTAGCACTCGGGGCTGTTTTTCCTTTTCATTTCTAAAGCCTTATCATTCTGGAAGGCAGATGTTATTTTTAGGGCTCGCCCCAAACATTAACTCAACATCAAACATCCTTTTGTTATTTATGTATTCAGAGATTACGACGTTGTAAAGTTATACTTTGACACCATCCATCAAATGTGCGGAAGGCTTCAAAAATCGGAAGTATAATGTAGGATGGATGACAGTGCTGTCTTTCGGATTCACTCATCCTAGTACGACGGCTACGGCTTCTGTGGAAGAGTTTGCAAAGACTTGCGGCTTCCAAATGCATGAGAGGACTTGATATTATCACCAAACAAATAAGCTGCTTTGAACATTGTGCGTGCTTTTGATTAGATTGCGTAGCAGCACAAGTGCACCTGTGCACCTGAAGAGAAAAACACAACAACGCACGGGAGACGGAAGACCAACTGGATTCATGTTTGTTAAATGAACAACTCATTATAACTGGGAGGCAGAGCTTTTGGATATATTCCTCCCTTGCTTCAACGTTGACATGGCTGCTAAATCCGTTAATTATTATCCATTATTAAAGCTATGAACTCCCCGGTCCACACAAGCTCTGGTTTCCATGTTCAGCACCGACAAATGGGAGCTCTGTGGTGTAAAAAATAACAATCCTGAAGAGAACAGTGGAATAAACATTATTACATTTGTTACAAAATAATTAGGACCGTTTAAGGGGCTCCCATGCTGTCGATTTCTTCGGCGTCTGAACAACGGCTCAGTCGGCCTTTCCGATTCTCACACTGGATGGAAGGTGTGAAAATGGAACCGAACTATTGGAATAATGTGCTAACGTCTGAATACATATTCGAGGCATGCCCAGGACTCCGTTAGTAAACTCACTCTTGGCTCCATTGCACGCTGGCATGCTTTAAGGTGTTTGAGTGTGAGTGACAAAATCTGCATGAGAGGGTGCCTTTTTATTCAAGGGTTAGCCTTCTAAAACGGGATGTGTGAATTAAAATGTTGTACTGTTCACTTTTGTAGAGTGTAAACTAAGATTGCCTGTTTAGGACTATCCTCAAAGTCACCTAGGACATTTTTATCTGATAGTTCTCTGAACTTCAAGAACACAAACATGTACACATTAACAAATATTTACACTGAGTTTAAAGTTGTGGGCGTTTTGGCTCCGGTATCGACTTCATTATGCTCGGTAAACCTTTTCACATCCAGTAAAACATTGACATTTCTCCACATAGAAAAAGGTGTGGGAATCAATAGGTCATTTGATGAAAAGTTTAGCTTGCTTCTTCTATCTGGTGTTTCGGTGTTCGGATGTTGTTCGGGTAGAAAAGTCAATGAAAGAATGTATCAACTCCAGCCCACTTGTGTTCACAGAACATTCATGTTCATCAAGACATCGGGCCCTCTCGATATTAATAGTGTGGCTAAATATATCCCAGGTCAACTAGGGTTCAAATTTGTCTTTTTAGCTGGAAAATCACCTGAGCACTGTTAATAACACTAATGATATTTTATACATAATTAATTGTTTCTGGGAAAGGGAAGACTTTTAAATACCCTTTTTGAATAAACACTTTAAATCCTGCTACTAACACACTAGACAAAGAGCCAACAGTGTGACTGTGAACGGGCGTATCAAAGTGAAGGTCTTCAGAGTGATTCTTCATCCTGTGCTCAGGCTGACTCACTTGAGGTCATGCGACGCTGATGCCATGTGAATCCTCCATCACCTCATTCTGAGGCTTGGAGAAGGCCTGGTGAATCTGTATCTTACAGAATGGAAATGTGGTGAATGAGGAATCAGGCGTTTGTGTGTCGGCTTGGCTTCCATGTCCTGCAGACGTGCTTAGCTGCATGTTTCGTTGCTGTTTCTTACCAGTATTAAGGCTTTTTTTACCTAAGAATAGGATTTTGGAATAAGCGGATCATTCCGATTTAAGGTGTGTGCGTGTGCGTGCGTTAGCTTTTATCGCTGAACCTGTTGTTGTTCTTGTTGTGCCTTCCCCAGAATGCCAAGTCCCAGGAGCAGACCTGGAAATCAATCCCACTCTGGAGTCACTGTGCCTCAGTATGACGGAGCATGCCTTAGGGGGTGAGTTCTATCACCGTCCCCGTCTGCCCCACACAGGACATGCAAACAACATCAGTAACAAAAGAACACACACACACGCACTACATCTGAACGACCTGTCGGGGAGAATGAGCGGTGATCCCTGAGAGGCGATGCATTCACAACGCGTTTGCATTATTGAACAGATGATGTTAAATAATATTGGAGCTCCAGTGTTATACAGGAGTTCAAGCATGTGTCGGCCCAGCTAGATCTGTCACTGCTGCTGTGTATGTGTTGCACTATTCCATAGGGCGGCACCCAAATCCAATTTTGGCCAGCGTGTAATGAATGAAGGACCCGTAGATGGACTAGGCTGGCCCCGAGCCCTGTGAGCGATGTGTGTTGTTTAACTATTTTTCTCTGCAACCCCCCCTTCAGATGGAATAGACCGAACGTCAACAATATGAAAAAACACACGGCATAACGAAGAAGGAAAAAACACTTAATTTCATCTTGAGGCCTGCAGTTCCTCGTTACCCAGCACAAAGATGTACGCTTCAGAAAAACGAAAGGCAAACCGCTCACTACAAAACGACAAAAAAACTGTATATGTTATGATATTTTTGTACTTTATTATATACAACTAAGTTTATTATAAATGGAATACAGATGAATATTATATTGCAGGAGAGAGGGCGAGGCGGGGGAGAGAGAGAGAGGTGGAGCGAGGATAGGTTAACTGTGGGTACTCTGCCCCATGTTGTCTGCAGGACTGGGACATGTTGTGCAGAGGCCCAGTTTGCTGTGCTCTGACAGGAATTGGTGTATTGGTGCTGTCTTAAAGTTTTTTTTGCCCCCTATTCGTTTTCTCTTCCTTTTTCTCCCAGGAAAACAAAAAGATAAGTGTGTCTCCGAGCAGCCTTGTGTTGGAGCTAGGAAAAATAACACATAGCCACAGCCTCTTCACCACTTAGTGTGGAAGTTGGATCTCCTCCCCCCCAACTAAGAGTCGGGCACTTTCTCACACACACAGACACAGACACACGCGCAAACACACAGACACAGACACACGCGCAAACACACACACACACACACACACACACACACACACACACACACACACACACACACACACACACACACACACACACACACACACACACACACACACACACACACACACACACACACACACACACACACACACACACACACACACACACACACACACACACACACAGTGAGACCGGTAACACAGATTGCACATTGATTTAACGTACTCACCGGGTCAACCTGCTGCCAGGTCGCGGTTCACACACACACTCTGCTAGCCACACCTCTCGCTCTGTCGCCAGCCAACAGTGTCGATCAAACCTTGGAAAAAAATCTCCTTTTTGTTTAGTTTTTTTTACTTGTGTTGTATTTCTGCTACTGCCCCAAATAAACCTGAGGATGAGGATTGAAAAGCAATTCTAGACGGCCTCCACATTGTGTGACAGGAGCAGAGGAAAGGGGGCCTGGAGGAACGGAGCTGATGCTAGTAACGTAACCACAGGTGGGCCCCTTTTCTAACCCCCCCATCCCCCAGAAACCCCTGCAAACACGGACTCAGCAAAGCCAAAGTTAAGGGCTGTATGAGGTCCCAACTCTAAACTGGAAGATATGACCGGTGAGACACGCCAAGAGGGGTTACCCGTGTCCCGACTAAGGGAAGGTGGCACTTTGAGGAATACACGCCAGCTTCCACTCATCTCTAATATTCTGTTCCCTGGTAAACAAATGATGATGAATCTCATTTTGCGCCGAGGAACCCCTGCGGGCCGAGCCCGGGCTGGGGGGGTCGGCGCTGTCTAGGAAAGGATTTTCAATTGAACCAGGCTGAAACGGGGGGGGGGGGGGAGGGAGAGTGTGGAGTTTCAATTTGCAATGTAATGCCTGGTAAAGTAACTCAGTGATGGCCATCTCGTGCCCCCGGGCTCCTCCGCGATTGGCTGGAAGATGATAAGGAAGCTCAGGCTTTTGTTAATGACAGCGACGGCGCCGGCCGCCTTGCCCCCGCTCGGCCTTCTCCTCAAAATGGCCACTTTGGAGATTTGATGACTCATTTTTGTTTTGAACCCGTGGTGCTCGGAAGATTCCCCAACGTTCTGTTTGGGTGTTCATGCCGCCGTCTCAGCCTCCCCCCCCCCCCCCTCTCACATGATCCCGTGGTGTCAGTGTTGAACCCAAACTCGTCTTATACAGCCTCTGTCTTGGAATGTGGCAGAGTAGGAGGTGCATGTATGTGTGTAATATGGTCTTAACTTTTTCGGGTTACACCTTGAGTCGCATCGTAAGGTCAGGGATTTAACCGTTTGCATATTGTTTCCGTCTCCAGAGCCATAGGAGATCTGTGTAGTAAACATGGTCATTTACAGATGTCTTTTTTCCACTTGGATTTTTTACTCTTCCTCGGTATTGATACCTTATTTTTTTTTTTCTATAACTGCATGTTTTTGCCACACTAATACAGCAAGGTTGTAGAGAGAGAGGCACGACCGTCACGGGTGATCAGTGTCGCCTGCAAAAAACAAAACAAGAAAAAGACGAGCATCTATGTTGCAACTAATGTTTGATGTTAACGCCGCCTCTGTGTCACTGTTTACATCTCACTGGACTAATGCCAGCTTCATGTGACCTCATCAATTATTCCACTTGTCTCACGTTGTAATGAATTAAAAGCACCGAGGCCTTCTCCTCGCAAGAGAGCCGGCCCCGGCTACAGCCTGACGACGCGACGCCTTCTACCCCAGCCAACACCCAACTCCTTCTCCATTCTGTGTCATTGCAAATGGGGCTTAAATATTAGACGCGACACATGTAGGAGGTTACCTTTGTGGTTGTGGAGAAGAAGAAAAGTCATTTTTCCTGGCCTTGTGAATAATCGTTCTGAGTCGTCACACGCTGGCTGAGACACACAGCCACCCCGCTCCCCTCCCCTCCCCCCCGGCCCCGGCCCCATGTTCCTTGTGTCTGTTGAGTTGCATTTGTGATCCTACATAGTGTTCTAGTCATGGCTTTCTTCAGAGCAGGCTCTCGGACAGATCTGACTTAGAGTGAATACATGCGATGTTGTGCCCTCAAAGAGTGCAACGGTAAAAGGTATACACAACTTTTATTTCAGTTAACACATTTTAATCTATTAGTTATTACTGTATGTCGATGCTCTTGTGTTATGGCTCAGATCCCCACTTTCATGGTGTGTGTGCTGCAGACGAGGCGACACTGCTGCTGTTTCGCAGACAGGTGCCGGTTCCTGGCCATTACTGGGATGACGAAGCAGGAGATGAAAATGCTTATCTGAGCCATAATTGATGTGATTATTTGTGTAAACGAACACTAATGACAGGCCAAGGAATATGTTTACTCCATGTTTACATTCCAGTAATAAGTTGAATGGGTTAGAATGTGCTATTCATAAATTAGGGTATATTCAACAGACAACCGCCACTGTGAGGGTCACAGCTTAATGTCAAATTAAAATTCTTACCAAGTTGTCTGTAAAATAGTCAGTGTCCCTGCCTGGCTTAATTAATAGAACTGTCAGTTAGAGGCAATGTTGCGACGTTGTCTTGTACAATTTCTATTTAATTCTAATGACTCCTGAGACATTTTCTAATATTTTAAGAATGAAACATTTTGCATCCCATGCTTACACACTCTAATTTTTTACTGTCACTCATTGTATGTTTTGGATGGTCTGAATTGCAGCATTCATCAGAATGACAGTCCAAATAAAGGAGTTCAATTCTTTTCTGGCTTTTGACTGGTCTTATTCATCTGGTCATTCCTCTAGTGAATACCAGCATCCTCCTGTTGGGCCTGAGATCTTCCTGATCACAGTCAAGCAGAAGATTACAACTATAACAGACCGCACTACAACAGTAAAAAAGAAAATCGGATTTGCACAGCATTTTTGCAATATAATGAACCATGGCTTTTACCACTAGCACTTGAACACTTTACACTTCACTACACTTAAAGGTACTTATTACCACTCTTGATTTCTATTGTAACTTACCTTTTAATATTTATTATTGTGATCAATGCTGCTACTTATTTATTTTTTACATATTTACTTATCTTTATTTACTTTATCTTGTATTGTTGGTGCTCTGTGGCTGTTGAACCAAGGCTGATCATTTTACTCTTGTGTACTTGTACAATAAGATAATAAGATGTAATAAAAGTAACTGATTCTGATTCATCACTTCCGGGTTGCTTTTTTTTTTTTGTTCCATGGATTCAGCCGAGGAGCTAACGTCAAGCTAACGCTAGCCTCGATCGTCTCCATCGCGGTGTTAAGAGAGTCGTGCAGTGACAACACAACACATCCGACCCCTCACAGGTAACACACCTATGGTGGTCTTTGTTGACGTATTTGCAGACGGGAAGAGATGTAGGGTTTGACCTGACAGGACGTGTCCGATGCGAAGAACGGCCGCCCAGCTAAGTGCTAAAGTTGGCTAAGAGGAGCTTCGGCTTTAGCTTCATGGTTCCTGGGTTTCCTACCTCGGGGATTGTTGATCGTTTGATCTTGTTGTCGGGGTTTTGCACCACACACCCGCGCTTTGCATAATGAACGGCGTGTAAGGGGTATTAAAGGAGTTAAGGGGTATTGAAGAGGGGTGGTCAGAGTTGGTGCAGTCTGTGCTGGTGATGGGATAGCTGGCTCAACTTTTTCAAACTCATTATTTCTATAAAAGGAAGCCGGACTGAAAGGACAGACGATCGTCACTCGTAATGGTTGATTTTATGCCGTGTGAGGTCAAATGTTGCGTTACGTTTAACTTTTTTGAACTTAAATGGTCAATACTTTTCAATTTGGTTATTGCCACTTCCGCCAGGCGACGGTCGTCTGTCAGAGACTCGTACGTTTGACTAGGAATAAAGGTCCATGGGACTAAACCATTATACCATTGGAACCATAGCCTTGGTGAATGTTGTTACTTTAGACTGGGATTAAGCCATTATACCATGGGAACCATAGCCTTGGTGACTGTTGTTATACATTAGACTGGGACTAAACCATGAATTTACCATCATGGGAACCATAGCCTTGGTGACTGTTGTTACATTAGACTGGGACTAAACCATTATACCATGGCAACCATAGCCTTGAGGAATGTGTTGTTACATTAGACTGGGAGCAACCCATGATGGAACAATGCGAACCATAGCCTTGGTGACTGTGTTGTTACATTAGACTTGGAACAACCCATGATGGAAACATGGGAACCATAGCCTTGTTGACTGTGTTGTTACATACGACTCGGACTAAACCATGATAATACTATAGGAACCATAGCTTAGGTTAATTGTCTCTGAACTACATGCTTGACTGGTCAAATACTCACGTTGTGTTAAACAGACTGGATTTCCCCCTACACCCATCTATTTAAAAGATTTAGATATTTAATTTAGATTAAGATATTTTAAAAGACAGATGTGTGCCTTAACACACACAATGTTTATATAACACACAGGCCATACAGCAAAAAATATTTCAACGTGTGTAAATAATCAGTGAGTGTTGTTTGTTTTGCAGATGGCCTAAAGCCACGATGAAAGTGACCCACCCATCATGTTGACGGTGGCTCACAAGCTCACACTGCTGGTAAGTCGCGCCACTGCGGGCGAAGTGGAATAACAAGTCATCAGCGCACGTCTCCGCGGACCGGACCTGTCTGGTGCTACCGTGTTACCCGCTGCATAATTACACCGTCATGTCATTACCCAAGGACTCGGGGGACAGGGGCAAGGACAAGGAGCGGGGGGCGCGTCCCAAGGTGAGGCAGAGCCGGTCGGAGGAGCGCCGGGACTCTAGGGGGGGGGGGGGGCCGCAAGGGAGGGAAGTTCAAGAAGAAGGGTCTCTCCTCCAACGGGCTGGCGGCCGAGCGGCCCGTCAGCGACGGCTTCGAGTACGGCGAGCTGCTGGCGGGCGGCGCCGAGACCAACGACCGGCGGTCGTCGTCCCCGCTGAAGGTGGGCCGGAGGTGGCAGGGCGCGGACGCCGCTGCCACCGGGTCGCCGCTCGGACCGGAGCGGGGGGTCGCCGCTGAGTCGCCCCCCGCCGGTGAGGGCGAGGGACGGGGGGGCAGCGGCAGCCGCACCCTGCGGCAGAAGATCCAGGACGCCATGGGGCAGTGCTTCCCCATCAAGACGCTGGCGGCGCCCGCGGCTGCGTCGTTGCTACTGGCAACGCCGCAGGCTCTCGCGGCGGGTGCGGAGGCCGCGGGCGGCAGCGTCTCGTCGAGGCGCAAGATCCACCTGAGCGAGCTGATGCTGGACGACTGCCCCTTCCCCGCCGACTCGGAGCTGGCCCAGAAGTGGTACCTCATCAAGCAGCACACGGTGCCCATCACGCAGCCCCCGCTGCTGGACGCCGCCACGCCCACGGCCGCCCCGGTGGTGGAGGACGTGGACGACCGGCTGCGGGAGCGCCGGCGAATCAGCATCGAGCAGGGGGTGGAGCCGCCGCCCAACGCCGAGATCCACACCTTCGAGGTGACGGCGCAGATCAACCCCCTGTACAAGCTGGGGCCCAAGCTGGCGCACGGCATGAACGAGCTGGCGGCGGACGAGAGAGCCACGGTGCAGCTCCAGCAGCAGCTGCTCATCCAGAGGCAGCAGCAGCACCAGCTCCTGCTGCAGAGCTGCCTGGACACCCTGGACGAGGTGGTGGCCTCTGCCGCCGCCTCCAGCTCGGCCTCGGCCTCCGCCGCCGCCCCCGTCGCCGTGGCCTGCGACCCCGTCCTGGAGTCTCTGGCGGACCCTGAGGTGTCGCCCGGAGTGACGCCGCCCACGGCCTCGCCACCCGGAGCGGAGCAGCCGCAGCCCACGCCGCCGGACGGCTACCGCATCCACACGCAGATCGACTACATCCACTGCCTGGTGCCGGACCTCCAGCAGATCGCCACGCTGGGCTGCTACTGGGGCGTGATGGACCGCTACCAGGCGGAGACCCTCCTGGAGGGCCGGCCCGAGGGGACCTTCCTGCTGCGGGACTCGGCCCAGGAGGACTACCTGTTTTCGGTGAGCTTTCGGCGGTACGGCCGCTCGCTGCACGCGCGCATCGAGCAGTGGAACCACAACTTCAGCTTCGACGTGCACGACCCCAACGTGTTCCACGCGCCCACCGTCACGGGCCTGCTGGAGCACTACAAGGACCCCAACTCCTGCATGTTCTTCGAGCCGCTGCTGTCCATCCCCGTCCACCGCACGCAGCCCTTCGGCCTGCAGCGCCTGTGCCGCTCGGTGGTGAGCGGCAGCACCACCTACGACGGCATCAACCAGCTGCCCATCCCCACCGCGCTCAAGAAGCACCTGAAGGAGTACCACTACAAGCAGAGGGTGAGGGTGAGGCGGATGGACACCTGGTGGGAGTAAGGCCGGCGCCCCCCCCCTCCTTCCGGACCAATCGGCTCTCTTGTTTGGAGTCGCGTGTTTTAAGGCGTGTTTGACGAAGGGAGACACTAGACTCTGTGATGCAGGTCCCCGCACGCCCGGCCAAGTAGTGACTTATTCCTCCGTTCCTGTTCTTCTTTTCTTTTCGTTTGTCGCTGTATTAATCGACGTTATACTTATTTATTTCCTCTGGCGTGTCCTTTTCTTGTATCGCGCTACGTGAACAATACAGAATAATACTAAAGATTGTCATGCACATTTAACATTTGACACATTAAACAAAGATCTTTCCAACGAAGGTCCTGTTTGAAGAGGCTTTTCTTTATTCCTATCAGTTGGCTGCTGGCTGTGACGAATCAGTGTAATAGCCTGCCGACAGGGGACGGCGGGGCTGATTGTAATGGAGTTGTTTACCAGGTGCTGAGCAGGATGGCACGCTGGCTCCGTCGGGCTGCCGAGCTTTACGTTATGGGGCTGGGGGCTTTTATGTTCTCTGGGGAATTTACATTAGCTTGAATAGAGGTGTGTGTGTGTGTGTGTGTGTGTGTGTGTGTGTGTGTGTGTGTGTGTGTGTGTGTGTGTGTGTGTGTGTGTGTGTGTGTGTGTGTGTGTGTGTGTGTGTGTGTGTGTGTGTGTGTGTGTGTGTGTGTGTTGTAGCAAAAACAAGCAGATTCAGTTAGTGTTTAATGTTTGCCAGCAGAACCTTTGGTCGTGTTATCTTCATTGTTCCTCTGGTAGGAACCGAAGGCACCAGGGTCTGATACGCTCACAATGTGCTCTTCAGAAGCTCATATTTCAAGGTGTAGCTGGAACCAAACGCACACAAATGCATGGTGCTCATTCATCCTCTGATTTAATCAGATTATACGAAAGCAAAGGGTGAATTGGCAGCACGAAACGTGCTGCCAATTCACCCTTGAAAGCAACACATTTTTCCCTTGAAAGCAACACACTTGCCATTAATACCGTAAATAGATAAACATTTCCTGAAACGTAAATAGAAGTAGTGTGAAAGTGGTTATTTGAATGTTTTTGAGGTAATGTATGCAATTGACAAGGATGAGGATGTTTTTCGAGACGGGGCCAGTGGTTCTGATACCTAAACCATGCAGAACTCAAAGTAGTTATCTACTTGGCAGAGTTCCCTACTGTGAATGCCCTCAGTTAAATCAGAATAATTAGCATGGTAAATTAGCACTGATGAATCACTCATAATTACCTGAAAGATGATAGCTGTGGGCTTCTGGATTTCTCCTGGGCGCTGACATCAAGTCAATCAAGAAGCCGATCTCAACTAATGAGAACAAATGCTGCCACATCTTGGGTAACATGTCCGTAGTTTTTGTCCTTCTCACTGAATACCCTTCTGCTGCTGTGACCCAATCTTGCCAAACCAACATTTCCTCTCGGCTTTGTAATTGAGTTAACACACTTGCTTATTTGATTTATGTTGTTATGAAGTCCTATTTACAATATCATGGTACAAATGATAGAGATCAGAGAATCATTCTGCTATGATCTTTCGAAAACCAAACAAACTTAAAAAACTTGACCCTGTATCAGTATAAGAAAGCATTGCAAGTAAAAAGCATTAATTCACATGCTGTCAACTTTCCAACTTAAAACAATATCTAAAATGAACAAATTAACTGAATGTCATGCTGGAAGGACATTATTTAACTGGGTATCTGAAACTAATTGCACAATTTACCATTGAATTTCAGGTGTGTGTGTGTGTGTGTGTGTGTGAGAGAGACACAGACACACAGACTGCATTTCCCATTACCATACACCACCACGTGTGGATGCAGCGTTAATTGATGTCTGTGCGTGGGTAATCTCCACACACGACACCCCTTTCCAGTTGGCTAATGAAGAGGCGTGGAGAATCGATCTGCCATCGTTCTGTTTTGAATGGCCATGATGTTCCACACTTAATCAGGATCGGGGGGTTTAATAGGACCCACGTTCGCTATGCTCTCGTGGGCGGCATGGCAACAAACCCCTATCACAGGAGCCTGACTTCCGTGTTGGATCAATCTAGGGAGAGAGAATCTTCACCGATTAGGAAAACAACTCAACCAATCATCACTATAATCCACGGGTGGCATGTGGCTCAGGAGGGAGAGCGCGTTGGAGTGTGTCGAGGTGTCCCTGAGCAAGACCCCTCACCCTAACTTCTCCCGACAAGTTGGCTGTCACCTTGTATGGTTGCTTTGAGTGGCCACTGGTTTGAAAAGCACTATATAAATGCAGTCCATTTATC
Source organism: Gadus macrocephalus (assembly GCF_031168955.1). Classification (NCBI taxonomy): domain Eukaryota; kingdom Metazoa; phylum Chordata; class Actinopteri; order Gadiformes; family Gadidae; genus Gadus; species Gadus macrocephalus. Next base: position 11,015,766 of record NC_082397.1, on the reverse strand, counting down.
ATCCAGAGGTCTACTTTGGCATTGATATGTATTATATGTATGATACTGATATGTAGTCTACTGATGCTCCTTGTTCCCATCATCAAACCATCAGTCCTTACCTGTAAGTGGCAGTAGTCCATACCTAGTCAGATCCAACCCATTGCTTCCTATGAATACATTCCATCTTAAATCATAATGACTCACGTCTAGGCTAATTCTTTATTAAAAGACTGCTAGCATTGAGTCCACGGGGCCAGCAGTTTTTTTTTTTAAAGTTGATTCCTCAGCAGCACTGAGATATAACTTTGCTCCTGGTATCAGCTTGTTTGTATTGGGGCTTTGCTCCGGTATCCAGCCAAAGCCTGCTCTCCTGTGTGAGCCCGCTGTACGTCCATAGGTGGCATTACACTGGATCCTGACACCCTCGACAACCCAGTGTGTCGTCTCCTCCCGTGCACAGAGCCCTGATGCTATATAAAGCTGGCTATAGCTCACGGATAATAAGCTGCAACAGCTGTCACAGCTTGTGCAGGGAGGTGTACACAAATGCCGAGATCAGACTCGGGGAAGGTGCGAAAGGAGGATTTTCGCGGTGGGAACAAGCAGACAGAAGCAGTATTCGCTGGGGGAAGGAGCTAAGGAGCTCAGCAACAAGGAACCCAGGTGAACAGAGACACTAATGAACACAGGTGAGGACTGAGGAACATTACACCAACCAAACAAAGCAAACACAAGTAATGAGTGGGAGCAGGATCTTTACTAAGAGCCCCCCCCCCCCCCATTTTAAATAGATAAATAAAAGCCCAGTATTAATCACGGCATTGTGTCATATGCAAACAAGATGTCCAGTGATATGATTAATGTTCATAGGTCATTTACTCAAGAGTTAGTGGGACTTGTTCCCCTCCCGCCCTTCCTTGTGATGCTCTCGTCAGCACAAAGAATGTGGTGCTGCAGCCAGCACAGCAGGTGGCTGTAAAGAGCTTCTGTGTTTATTACACTGTCTGCTGATGCAGGTTTGTGCACGACCACAGTGTGTATGTGTGTGCGTGTGTGGGCCTTTGCGTTTGTTTCTTTCTGTGTGGGTGCGTGTGTGTCTGTGTGTTTGTCTGTGTGTGTCTGCATGTATGTGTGTCTGTGTCTGTGAGTTTAGGTGAGTTTGTATGTGTCTGCTTGTCTATTTGTGTGCGTGTGTATGTTTGCATGCATGCGTGCATGTGTGTGTGTGTGTGTGTGCATGCGTCTATCTACATGCATCTGTTTGTGCGTGTGTACGTGTGTGCACGTGCGTGTGTAAGACGCCGTGCTGCAGCTGCAACCAGCGCCTGGCTCTGGTCCTGCAGGTATTAGAGGCACCAGGGACAAAGGAGGACTTCTCTTCTCCTCCTCCTCCTCCTCTTCCTCCTCCTCTTCCACCACGGCTGCACGCGTGCAGCCGTGGTGGTATAGTGGTATAGGGTCTGCCGATTCACAGGAGAAGGAAGTTGAACCAACAGATTATTTGGGAAAAGTATTGTCCTCACCCCCGCCAGCAGCCCACCGCATATATAGAGGACGACCGGCTCCACGGGAGAGGGTCTGTGTGAGTCCGTCCTCCCCTGAACAGGAGGACATCGTGGTGGAGGGGGTGGGAGAATGAGACCTCCCCCTTGGTGGGGCCCGCTGGGCTTGTCAGGGAGGGGAAGATAGGGGACCGCTCTGAGTAGTCCTGCTCCTCCTTCCTGGTGTGATTAAGGCTGCTGAGGTTTGGGCGTGTGAGGCTGCTATTCACTCCGGAGCGCCGTGGGAAGGACTCGGTAATAAGGCTGTTAACTCAACTGGAGGAGGAGGGGGGGGGCGGCGGAGGTTGGGGATTGGACTGGGTTCAAATTCTCAAAAGATTGATATTTTACATAGTCCCTTTGTGTTTAATATACGGCGGTAAGTGGATTTTCTGATGAAACAGGACTGCATGGCTGGTTGGGTATGTTCAAACACGATATCTGAATTATGTAGACACAAGAGAAAGAAACGGGAACATTGTTTTCCCTATTTTAGTCCGCTTTGGAGTTTGACTGTTTACACAGGAAATGCTTCCCCTTCCAACCACCGTAACCCAGGTGGCGGATCCAGAGTTCACTGAGAATCCTCAGTACCCTTCGCCCCCCTCCCCTGGGAGCCTCAGTCAAACAGTCATGTTTGATGTTTGCCTCCCTGGAAGCATCGCCCTTTTGACAACACATTGTTTCTTACTCGTTTGAATCCTAACACACTCCTTGCACTTCAATGCTAGCAGAGCCAGACGCAGACGCAGACACAGACGGAGACCCGCCAGACCCAGACGAAGACCCAGACGAAGACGCAGTCCCACGTCCAGACCCAGGCCCAGACCAAGAGCCAGACCCAGCGCAGTCCCCAGGAGGTGGCCTACAGCCGCCTGTATCGTCCTTCCCACGCTCCGCTCGTTCCGTGGACGGCTCCGGGGGCCCGGCCCCTGACAGGTGGCTGGCGAGGGGCCCGACAGTGCTAACACACCGGCCCCCCATTGGACAGTTTGTGTGAATAACAGTGCGCGGTATGGCTGGCTGACCGCATGACCGGGGGTCTATAAAAGGTAGTTGCAGATTGAAAAGGTATGCGTATAAGTTAGTGTATGGAGCAGGACACAAGGAATTTATTTATACCGCACCCTTCAAACACAAAGGGCATTCATGGCACAGAATGATCTCTCAGCATGGAAGTGGGCTTTATATTGCTGGGAATAGCAACACACTGAGGTGATGTTTTAGAGAGGGCAGATTTGATCAGGAACGTGTTTTCATGCTTGTTTGGGGAAGAGATAATAACTCTTAAGCTTGTATGTAATTGACAGCCATTGCATCTGATTAATCAGTACAGTATATCAGCTACATATCTTAATGGTATGCAAAGTAATTCATTATTCAAATGATTTTAATCAAAATGGATGACAATGATTACCCGGGCAGCTAGTGTACACCTGTCGGATTATGAACTCCTCAACCTGAGCATAAGTCAAACGGAAATTTCACTGCACACAGCACACTGAAAGCAACAAAACAAAGGTGTGTGTGTGTGTGTGTGTGTGTGTGTGTGTGTGTGTGTGTGTGTGTGTGTGTGTGTGTGTGTGTGTGTGTGTGTGTGTGTGTGTGTGTGTGTGTGTGTGTGTGTGTGTGTGTGTGTGTGTGTGGGTCGTCCCTGGTTACACAGAAAAATAGAGATGTTAAGAGACAGTCCGAGAACACGAGGCTAGGTAACAACACACAATGATACGAGTCCAAAGACTTTAAAGGTCAAGCCTCCTAAATGTTTATGGCCACTACATACAGTTAAAAAAAAACGCATAGAAGTTAACATTCATTTTGCCTTCTAAACAAATGTTAACAAATAAGCAAATTATTCACACATTTCAACAGCGAGAAGTTGTGGGACTTGACAGGGTGCTAGTGTGTTTGGTTTGCTCTGTAATACACCCTTGTCTCTTATTAATTCTTAATTGAACAACTCCAGCAAAGCGTTCTGTGAGTCCACAGCTCTCGTGCTACAGCTGCTGGAGAAGCTGTGAAAGACCTGCGCCTGCCTGTCAGGTTTACTTTAACTCTAATTAGGAATCACAAAACACCAAGACCATTACCAAACAAAGTGGACACTTTTAAGGATCCAGGCGTAATCAAAAGCGGTTGGATAGTGTTAAGAGTTTGGTATTTAATACTTAAAACCATTCGAGAGCCAAAGAGAGAACAAGTCTGGGAGAATCACAGCAGGCGGCCGAAGCATCTTGGATAGTCGTGTGTCACTTTCTGACATCGTACTGCCTTAGAGAAACAGAGAAGAGGGAAGCATGAGATTCAGACATGGCAGCTTCCGCAGCATGACTACACAAGCACGAACATTTTAACTTATGTGGTGAAAGCGTGTTAGTTCTCCAACAGCACAACAGACACGTCAATTAATCAGTATCACTCCTGTCATCATTAGATATAATTAAATGAAAATGGATAAACACGATGATGACAATAACGATGGTTATCATTATTAAGCGTCCTGCACAGCAGACATCCGACCTCATGTATTTGTATAACTCACTAATAGCGTGAAGTCTAAAACCTTGTCACACATCTCCATAGCTCAATTTGACGGATAAGATGACATTTTAATGAAGAGTTTCAACTTGTTTTTCCGCCTCCAGCCCATTCTCTTTAGGCCTACATATCTCTTACAAACGCAAACCTCCACTGAATACCAATTTGTCTTTTGTCCTTCTACCCCAGTACATGGAAACCACTCAATACCATAAGTCTGCAACGTCGAATCGCATATTTCACTTACAAACTAATTTTACAACATTCCAGCAGTCATTCTTCAACCACCATTGTGTCTCCGTTCCCCTCGCTCCTGCTCCCACCAGAACCCTTTGCTGTATTGACATGCATTTCCCAGCTCCCCTGACAAGACTTTGTACATGTGATCTTCAGAGCAGGTAGATTGTTAGGGTGCCATGGAGGAATTAAAGGTTAAATTAGGTTAAGGATGTGCTGCAAACAGCAGTCTCGGGGGTCTGATCATTCTCATTCCGGGAGACAAAGGGAAGAGATGGCTTCTCGCTGGCTGCAGTCTCCGGGCTGCTGCTATCAGTGATTACACAGCACAGGCAGGATGAGAGGAAGAGGTTATGTTTAACCTCGTCGCGTCCTCCTGTGTTATCGCTACTCAATTCCCCACCGCCAATTTGGGTAATCTGACACATTGTGAGCATAATGGGGTTGTTTATTTTTTTTGGTTTCCCTGTCGCCGGTAAAATACCATGCTGCACCCACATTGTCACACAGAGAGCGGAGCTGTTCAATGGTAAAGCGTTGCCCGTTGTTGTTGCTATAGCAGCACGCAAAACGCACAACCGTGACGAATCCGACTGAATCATTTCTATTTGAATCCGTGAGTGATTCTTGACTTCAGAGGCGAGCTCGTGAAATCCCTTCACAGGTATGGATTCAGAAAATGTGCTCCCTTTTTAAAAGCCTTATAAAGAACTAAGTAATAAACACGACCCAAATCCAAAGGCTGAAATTAAATTGGACTTGAGGCTCACACGTCGGAGGGAGGGAGGGCGCATCGAGCTCTCGCGGTTGCAGAGCTAATTCTGAATGCCAACTGGGACTCTTGGCTCTTTGCCCCCCTCGCCGCCACACAGAGAGAATCCCAAATGCGGCGGGGCCTGTGAAGCCACAGGAAGCGCTGACCTCTTTTCACCAGACTATGAATCACCCGCTTATCTCCATCTCCTCAGCAGAAGGACTTCTTCTTATTTTAGCGCCATCACTGTCAAACCGAGAGACTTGTTAAATAAACCTGGGAGGCGGGGGGGGGGGGGGGGGTTACCGCAGACCTGTAATGATACGATGGATGGGGTGAGGTGCACACCAAATAGGAGGGTCTCCCCCTCAGGTTGAATGATGGGACAGACAGTGTACCGAATGTGTTTAATAATGCCCTTTCATCCACTGAACTAGTGGAGCGGTCCTATAGGCACGATAAACATTAGCATTTCCTGTGTCTGGTTAAATTATTCATGTCTTGAAACGAAGAGGAACAGAGTAGGAGCTGGGGCTGTTTCAGTCGAGCAGCACAAAGGCGCCGTTGCCTTGTGTCTCTACTTTAGCTCGTTGGCGCTAATTGTTAATAAATGTATTTACTGATGTTCGGTGTTGGTGTTTTCTCTTCAATGCGTGCAGTATATCTTGTCACTGTGCACCGCCTGGGTCCATTAATCAACCTCAGAGTTGGGTGACGCTTTGAGAACCGGTGCATGTTAAGCAGCGAGCTGCAGTAAGAGCCAATGTCTCCCGTTCTTTCAGAGTACATTCAGGTTCTCTTTGGGTGACTTTATTTATTCAAAACCTCCACCTGATGGTCCGCTCGTAAAAACAGCACACCTCATAATAACACATTTGACACAAGAGTAGCAAATAATTAAAACAAAACAAAAACAAAAAAGATATTTAATGAGACATCATGGTTTAGGTTACCAGTCCAACCCGCGTTGATCACCCAGTTTGTCCACCCGTCTCTATTTTCTATCTTTTCTTTGTGACCCCTCTATCTATTGCAAGTGTTTGCCGGCAGCATTTATCCTGTTGTCAGAGGTAACAACAGCCAGCATAATGCGCGTGTCAGAGAAGAGCGTCTCAGTCCCTCCTGGTTTATCATTCGCGCACAAACAAACAATGAGATGAAGAGGAAAAACAACCACACAAATGTCACTTTGACGCACTGGATAATTTCTGCACGTATCACTAGGAAAAGGTCTACGCGCATGCGTGCGTGCCCCACGTTCACGTGCGCACGCCAGGCAGGCACTCGATACACAGGTAGTGCCGTGATTTAAGTGCACGTGGTACACACGAGCGACTCAATTTGCGGAGGTGGCCCGTCGCGTGCTGCGTCGCGATATGAAGCTCCTCTACCGTGAGTAGGATAATTTGCGTGGTGGAGGTTCTTTGCTTGGAGCGGGCAAGGTGGGGGGATTAGCGGACGGCGGGGGACACTGAGGCAATTGATGACAATTGATGACAATTGATTAAATCAGCGGGAGGGAATGAATTGCGCACGTCATTATTATCCCGCCCTGACGACAGCGCCACAATCACACTATCTTGTGCGTTTTTAACATCACGCGTGTAAGCAGGTTCCAACCTCAAAGATAGTATTTCTAGGCAACGGTGGAAGAAAAATGAGGATGAAATGTTGTGTCGGGATCCAGGGATACTGAGAATACCTGTGGCAGAACGCCAAATGACATTGTTCTGGGTAAATAGGTCTGGTGTTCTGCCAAAAACCTGTAAGCCATGCCTGCTCCAAATCAACACGAAGGCCCTATTTGATGTGGCGTATATCCGGTATTAAGTGGCCCATGATGCCATTATGAATAAATTAGATCCTATGGGATACAAAAAATGTTGTCAGGGAAATGTAAACTGCTGGAGTACAACAAGTGGATCCTCTTTGAAACAGCCTTTACCAGGGCTACGGTAGAGCCGGGAGTTTTGGACTGTTAATGACGGTGACATTTCCAAATGTCTCGCGATGGTGTGGCGACCCAGGCTGTCATTGAAAGGGGAGATAGGACACCTGGAGGTCCGGGGCTGGCCAGGGGCCTCTGAGGCCGCAGCAAGGATAACCTTTTAAAATAAAGTAAGATTAGGTCATTCATCTTTGTCTGAGTAGCGCGGGCTCTGGTCTGCAGAGGAGACTGGTGGTATCACAGCAGACGATACGCGCTAGGATTCATATTACCTGAAGGCCGGCCCTGGTCGCATGATGGATAATGCCGAGAGCATAGGGCTGTTCCCAGGCCGGGTCCCTGGGTGTGGGAGCCCACACATTGCTATCATGCTAACGTTTGCCGTCTCTTTTATAGTGCAAGCCTTTACCTCTACCTGTAGGAAGTGGTGATGGGATGCCATAACACGAGACTAGGGAGCAAAATGATAATTTATCAGTATTGACACGGTATTCCAATGTGCTGACGATTTAGTACTGATGCACACACTGAATAAGAGATGTTTTGAAATCCACAACCAATAAGCCGCCCTATGTATTTTCTTTGCTTGCATAAACATTTGAAAAATATACCAAAACCTTTCATGTAAACGTATGGACACCATATGTGAATTAACATTAAATATGGTGGAGCCCTTTCACAGCAATTTTCTTTGTGCATAATCTTGCAGACACGGTGTCTTTGATCATTTTTCCCTTTACATTAAACGCGATTGTTCATTGCATTTCCTCAAGCATCCAAACAAAACACGAAATTGGCAATTTTTGAAAGCCCTTGCCTGCGTTTACATCAGTTTAACGAATCAGGTGCCTGCGTCATATCGCCATGGTCACGGTACATGTCTGTGGAAATAAAAATAGGTAGGTCTACTTCCATCCTCCCTTGTGGTATCCATAGTATTGAACTACGTTCATAGACCCCTAATTATCGCTATCTGTTCTATGCTGACCTATTGATCATTGGGCTAATCTTAATAGCACTTGGTTCTGTTTACTAGCCAATGTTCATTTATTTTGCACTGCGCTAATAGATCTTGCCTTTGATAACATGATTGTGTGCAGTAGAATCGAAACTGTTTTGTTTTGGGTTGGCCTACAGAATTTCTCTTTCTCTTTCAAGTGTAATAGTCTCTTTCGACCTATGGTAAAGGGGAAACAAGCTCAAAAAACGAACCTCTCCAAAACATGGCGGTGTTAAGGAATGCTCCAAATGCAACGCCACTTAATCCCATTCATCCACAAACTGCCGTTCGCTACACTCTTTCACACTTGGCTTTAAAGTGTGTAAACTCCATTATAAGTGAATCCTCTAAATACATCGCATATTTTTGTGAGAGGACAGCATAAGCTTGTCTCCAGGCTATACAGTTGATGTCTTTATTACCTGAGCTATATTCCTAATTGAAAATGCCGTCTACTTGCATCTCAGCTGATGTAAAAATTAAATAGAATTTCTTTCGTTCGTCGTTCTTGCTTTTTCGTGACGTTGATTCATTATGGGCCTGATTTTAAAACTACCTTTAGTCCTCTTTTGAAGGCTGAACAATCTCTGGAGCGCTTTCCCTGCATTTCTGCCATGACACAAAACAATTCCATGTTGCATGGCCCTTTCTCTTTATAACTCTAATGTAACCTACAACGGTATCACTAACGAGGGCTGCGGTAGAGCAGTGGATTGGTAACACTAACCAGGGCTGTGAATCGTACCATGGTTTACAACCGTTTCATCCTTGGCTCCGACAATGCTGACATACTTGTACTGATTCATGCTGCATGCGTTTAACAGTCTGAGCAGGCTTTCATTGTTCCCCCAAATCGTCGCCAGAGATCAGGCCTTGGGTTTAAAAATGTTATTTAGAGCGCCGCGTTGCTATCATTCTTATCATGTTTCTCCATACACTAGCCGTAGCGCGCGGCGCAGCCACGTCTGGCCGCGTCCTCTAGGAGACTTTGTTTCCAGCGGGGAGCGAAGGTCGCGTTTGGAATGCAGGTGACGACTCGGCGCAGACGCCGTTTGCCAGCGAGATTCGGCAAATCTCCAAGACATGCTAATGGGTAGCTGTGGGGTGACAGAAATAGACACGCCACACACACACACACACACACACACACACACACACACACACACACACACACACACACACACACACACACACACACACACACACACACACACACACACACACACAGAGACAGATGTGTACACACACATGCACAAGCGCAGAAGCGAAGCCAGGTCAGGCTGGGGAACTGTGCCTTGTGCCGTCTTGTTTCTCTTTTTTTGTGTTTCGTTTCAATCATTCGCCGCATGCGCCTCCTTGCAAATGTCACCTGCTGAGGCCCGGATTAATTAGCGCTCCCACTGCACAGCCCCCAGCCGGCGAGCGGCAGCCACGGCGGCACCGCGAGAAATGTCATTTATTTGACTTGCAGAGTTATGTCAAGATATGACGGAGAGGCTTGTGATGTGAGGAAAATGAATATAAATAAAATAATATCGGCGTTTCGTGAAAGAGAGCATACAGGTGTTAATAATGTGAAGGATTGCTGAAATGTGGTTGGGGGCGGGGGGTAAAGTTTGGGAATTACTGTTCGTCATTACAATATGTGCGTTTGATAAGAATAGCGTGTTCAGGTGTTTTTGTCAAAACCTAGTGTAAAACCGAACACGGGTGAGCGGTTTTGGTGAACCATCTTAATCATCTGTAACACTTGCTTGAAAGCTCTGAGGAATTTGTAAAGCTACAAACGGGTGCCGACTGGTATGTGGTTGTGTGCCGTCGTGTATCGTGCGTATTCGAGGCGACAGGGAGCAGCTGTGGTGAGCCGGAGTCACCCGGCCACTCTGGCGTGAGGGGGTGAGTCAGGGCAGCAGCCACGGAGCCCGCAGCCCTTTTGGACCTGATGTCACTTCAATTTGATGTACTTTCATTACAGTGATTACCGCCAGGTACCTTCGTTTTTAAGCCCGTGTCACTCTTGTGGTTACACAAACAGAGTTAACTGGCTGTTGATAACCCGTGGGGTTGACATCATCCAGTTATACAGCTCCCTTGCAGAACCTATATTTATATCTGAGGATTAGTTCTGTGATTGGCTGGGAGAGGGCAGGGGTTGGGGTTGGTAGAGTTGCAGAGGGTTCTGTTGTCGAGCGGCAGCAGCACCACCACCACCACCACCACCACCATCACCACCACCACCACCACCACCACCACCACCACCACCACCACCACCACTACTACCACCACCACCTCCAACACCACCACCACTACCACCACCACCTCCAACACCACCACCATCACCACCTCCACCACCACCCTCACCACCTCCACCACCATCAACACCACCACCACCACCACCACCTCCACCACCAGCACCACCACCACCACCTCCACCACCACCACCCTCACCACCTCCACCTCCACCACCACCTCCACCACCATCAACACCACCACCACCACCACCACCTCCACCACCAGCACCACCACCACCACCTCCACCACCACCCTCACCACCTCCACCTCCACCACCACCTCCACCACCATCAACACCAACACCAACACCAACACCAACACCAACACCAACACCAACACCAACACCAACACCAACACCAACACCAACACCACCACCAACACCACCACCAACACCACCACCACCACCACCACCACCACCACCACCACCTCCACCACCACCACCACCACCACCACCTCCACCACCACCACCTCCAACACCAACACCAACACCACCACCACCACCACCATCACCACCACCACCACCACCACCACCACCACCATCACCACCAACACCACCACCACCACCACCACCACCACCACCACCAACACCACCACCACCACCACCACCACCATCACCACCAGCACCACCACCACCACCACCACCATCACCACCAGCACCAACACCACCACCATCACCACAAACACCACCACCACCACCAGCGGGTCCTTGTGAATTCTCTCTCAAGTCCCGCCCACCCGCCCCAGCACGGAGGCTGAGGGCGGGCTGAGCACCGCTTGAAGATGAAGATGCACATCAAGACCACTGAAGAAGTTCACTTCTATGAGGGGTGCTCCGTAAAGTCTAGTCGGGGAGTTGTGTGTGTTTTTATGAAGTTATAACTCTCGGCCCCTTCACTTCAATCCTGTGATGTCTCGTGACAGGGGATTCTGCAGAGCAATTTATTTGCGTTTTATAGCAATATTGAATCTTTTGTGTTTTACGCCGATAGTAAATGTTTTTATGCACCGGCAGATGTAATATGTGTATGGTTATTATATAATGGTAAAATGCTCATGGAATCATAGGGTTTAACGGAGGTCTCTGCAGCATCGACTCGTTTCAACACTTGGAGGATACATCGGCCCTTCTCTGCCCATCACTTTGACCCCCACTCTAATTTACAACGTGAATGCAATTCATGTATTGGTATGAATATCTCGATCACTCATATCTCTTCACGAGGCAAACCATTAACTCACCCAGGCGTCGACATGAAGGTCAAAGACGAGCACATTATTTGTCAGGGTTTATATATTGAAATAACATAGACCACCAAACTAATAATGTACAAACCATCGTAATAGCACATCATCGCATTAAAGGTAAAGCATGGTCTTTAATCCTCTTTTCAGCTCATACCGATGCAAATAACAAGTTAATCATGTCAAATTCGAAGCCCTGTTATTATAATCATGCAGTTTGATTTTGGAGTGGCCTCTGAACTTAAAAAAAGACAGTTATTCCACTTCATGAACCCAGGCAGTGACAAGGGAGTCTTGAATCAGCCACTTTAATTATAATCAAATGTTCCTACCATACACTTAAATATTAAACTTAAGTATATATGCATTGACCATTGAGATGAAATGCAATGCATTTTGTACACCATGATGGAAACATTTACAGTAAATGATTCGATAGTCTTACATAAACTACAGGGATTGTGTAAAGAGTAAAAGCTACAGCTGTGAACACCACAGCAGAGCTAATCTATAGGTGGCCTTTTTTGTAAGCAAACTTAAAGTCAGTTCTTAAATATGGCCATTAAGCGAGCATAATAGCATAACCACTCACTCTCATTATTTCATATCTGGTTATCTGCGTTGGCCGGGAATACGGTGTGGCCTTTTCCGCTTAATAACCTTCCGTTGTGTTTCCCATTTGTCGTATTTCTTTCTTGGCTTTCCCATGTTCCTTCCGTGCCTGCCCAGCACTTGTCTCGATAATGGCCAGCGAGGGACAGATGATGGCTGTGAAACAGTGGCGCTGTAAGACCGGCCGTTAACTGGCCTCAGTGAGGTGCAGAGCCTGGGCTACCTCCAGCTGCTGTTTTAAAGTGACCCCTTCTTTGATGTGCGGGTGGATAAACTCCGGCCCTTAAATCACCAGCCTTGCCGCCGTTCGCCAAAGGATTGCCAGGAGGAAAGAGGGGGGAGGGGAGAGGCAGTGGGATAGGAGACTTTTTTCACGGGTTATTACTCGCTGCAATATGGTGTGCCTATCCCCGCATCATAAGAATGGTGATGGGTAATCAGGCGTCTGGGTGCCGGCGACATGTCCCACGCTAGCAGAACATGTGGTCATTATCACGGAGACGCTGACGCTGAACACCGGCTGCTAGAGCATCGTCTGCCTGGTGTGGGGCTGAGGGGCGCTCGGTATCTCTGAATTCAAAGGGAGATCTGTTTTGTCTGTTTGTGACTAATCAACCGGAATCTTCTGAGTCCCCCCTGTAGGCCAGCGTGGACAACACAGATAAAGTTTGGGAAGAAGCAATTATTACGAGGCGCTCGACTTCAACATTTGAAAGAATCTCTCTTTGAAGAGCCGCCACACTCGTCCCGCCTTATCTCGAATGACATTACACAATGAGTGTGTATCGGCAACGTCTGCCATATAGTTTGAATAAACTAAATGGTAAAGTATCTTATTTTTTAGCTGGATGGAGCTAGCTGATATGTGTGCAGTAATTAGCAATTCCAACCCTCAATATCCAATGAATAACGAATGAATTAACGTCTCTGGCCGATAATAAGCTAGTCTTGTTAGAAGTGGGTCTATATAATGCGAGTTAAAGTGAAAGTTTTGAAAAAAAAAAAAAACATTGTTCCAATCAGAGACCAGTCTCATAGGTAGACAAGCCGGTGCTAACCTCCGGCAAGATGATGTTTGTATTTTTATATTGCCTTCAATTTGGGGCTAAATTTGGCCTTGTTTTCCTAAGGTTACAGAAGCGACTGCGACACAGCGGAGCGGATCCTATCTTCGAGAAGGCACACAGCAAAAACAAACCACAATCAATCTTCATATTATGCTCTAATCGCGGGGAAGGTTGCTGTTGTACACAGCCGAGATGACCACACTCCACTCAGAGCCATCGAAACTAGCGTCTCACACCCAGTGTTGCCACAGTTACCTTGAAAGAGTAATCCGATTACTGATTACTAGTTACTCCTTCACCGGACGCATCTCCACGTGTGACGTAAACCGCGTTCTAGCGCTCGAGCTGCTCGGACCTCCCCACAAACAAACAGGCAGACAGACAGAGAGACATACACACACCACCCCATCGCTCTCAACGCCAATCGGTGATCCGGTAAAAAAATAGTAACGCACAGTGACTTTGATGAGTAACTTTAATCTGAATACTGGTTTGGAAATAGTAATGCGTTAGATTACTCGTTACTGAAAAAGTGGTCCGAGGCCAGTACCGCGTTACTAAGTAATGTGTTACTGGCATCACTGCTCACATCACCTGCTAGCCATTCCTCTCCCATCGGACTCCATCTCCATGTGAGTACTACCGTGGTGGTTTGAGACCGCCGTCCGACTCAAACCTTTGTTTGAGTCGGACGGCCTTCCGATCCTTTCTGCGCTACAAAGCCTTCAACTGCTATCGGACACAGCCTCGCGCAGGCTGTGTCTGGTGAGACTGCTCCGAGCGTCGTCAACCAAACTACAGAGGCATCTGTTCCAAACCACCACGCTGCCTCATTGCCTTCTTTGTTGTTTCGTGTTTTTGTTTAATGTTTATTTGCATTATCGCTGGCTATTAATAAATTACAACACTGCAGTGTTTTTTTTTATACTTTGTTAACTCTGTAATGTTAAACAGTGATTCCGCTGCCCTTTGCTTTGTGTAACCGATAGTGGCTTAGAATTAATGACACCTCCATGAGTAGTTTCAATTATAGTTTTGTTTTGTTCTGCGGTTGCAATAGAACCGCCCTGCACAGAGTCAATGCTCTTCATTCCTGACTGATGTTCACACACGAGCAGATACAAATAAACAATTCCAAGCTCAAAACCCCCCTTTGTTATCTCGCGTTTACATCATTTGTTAAATAAATAAATAAATAAAAGGATAATTGCACGGTGAAGCATTATCCCGGCCCTCTGTCGTTACAGCCTTCGCAACACATCGCGGTGATGGAGGCTTTGCGTGGCTTATCAGCAGTAGTTTCCTGCGACTCGTTGCCTTGTGTTGCTGCACGGGGGACGTTGGCGGAAAGCTAACGCTGAACGTGGCGTTGCGTTGCGATTAACTCCCGTTTGAATGACAGGCAAAGAGAGCTCGCTGGAGTGCGGCGGATCCGTCTCGAGGATTACCTGCTGCAAAGCAATTAAGACAACAATGTAAAGGTTTACATGTGCGGTCCCAGAACACCGCGGTAAAAAGGTTATGTGCAAACAATTGGGTCCCAGGGAAATGCAGCTCCGCAGGAGATCTCATTTGCACAACTGGATCGAATACCCAGCTGTGAATCCGAGGTGTCAGGCTTCGTGGGGCTGATGTGGTGTGTAAGAACTGTGCAGAAACAGGCCTATATATATGTATGCATGTATGTATGTATGTATGTATGCATGTATGCATGTATGTATGCATGTATGCATGTATGTGTATGTGTATATATTTCTCTGAAGGTCTGCTCCCTCTGCTATGAAGATGCTCAAATGCAATATCAGTTAATAGTGTGTTTGATATAAACTGATATACAAGTTGTCATATAAACTGTATGGGACATCCTACTTATGTTGAATTCATCCAACTAAATCCAACTACTCTGCTCAAGATATATAAAATCGTACCTGAATAATTTGCAATGTACAAAATTATTAAACCGGAAACTCTTTATTTAATTTTTGATATTTTATTTGATCAGGAAGACCGTGCTCTCTTTTGTAAGAAAGCTCTGCGAAATTTGCATGTCAATTATCTTCAACAAGCCAATTATAGAGACACATCAACCAAAATACTCACAAATAGGCCTACTGACCATGTTTTTAGTAAGCAGCCTTCGAATTCTATTCACGAAACGAGTCAGTGCCGTTTCAGACGTCTCTGTAGCTCCTCCCAGAGATGACACATGCGTGGACCTTATAAAACGTACCCTTGATCCAGTATCAGATCTCCTTTGTTCACGATGAGGCCCTATGCCGCGAGCAGAAACGCCCATCCAGACAGCTCTGTCCCTCCAGCCGCTGGAGGAGACTGTAAGTCTTCCCAGATCCCTCTAGAGCGGTATTATCCCCCCAGTGCATCCTGGGTCTGCTCCACCCTCTCCTACCAGCTGGGGAATTTGTGGAGCAACTCAAAGCGAGAGTGGCCTGGAGGCATCCTCTCCTCGCTACTTGGTTCAACTCCCTCCATGTGGAGTCATCTGAAAGTCTCTGCATACTAATGCATCCAATTATGTAAGTCGTATGGATACAGCTTGCGTACACCCCTGCATGTGACTATAAAAAGTGAATCACTCCAAACTAAACAAGTGTCTGCTAAATGACCGAGCTATAAACAGTAATGAACAGATAAACGTTGGACCGAGAATACCGGGCCTTTTGTGTTGTTGTTTCTATAAAAATAAACCTGACTTGTGAGTAGCGTGGAGCCATGTGTTTGGCATCTGCTCGTTTTCATCTCACTTCCACTGATGCCATTGAGCAGACTCGCTCCGACTGCGTAATAGGGGGGCTCTTAGTTTGAAATTGGAATACGTACCAATGTTTTGTCTGAAGCACTTTCAATTGTGTGCCATATGGCATTTGTCCTGCGGTGTATCGTGACTCTGGATTAATGACACGTTGATAACAGGACGGTTGAGGATAGCAGAAAAACAAATCTGTTTGTTTTCAATCTAAGTTTTACCTATTAGTCAGAATGCAATACAGGTTGCACTTAATCAAAATCTAATTAATCAAATGATTCTTTTTTTTGGGCTGAGGTAATTGGAGCTCAGGAGTTATTGAAGCTGTTATTAACAGTCTATGACAATAAACAGGGTCCTCGTCAGCAGGCTATATTAATCATACATGTCGTGGCTCACGTCTTGATAAATGATCATCTAATGCAATTATTCATCGAACACAGGCTCACATTCCCGCTATTCTTCCTCTGACCTTTATTTTGCCACCAAATATAAATAACCATTTGGATTCAAATTATATGCAGAGAGAATCGATTTGAAAAAGACCATAGAAAAAATTAACCATCAAGTTATTAATAACCGTTTTTAATAAAAATGCAAATTTCTTAATTCACACAATTTTGTTGAAATGTGTTTTTGTATGTGTGCCTAGATTCCCTTTGTAGAAAAAGGTTTTCACCCCCTTCCCCCTGCAATCCCCCCCCCCCCCCCCCCCCCCCCCCTCCCGCTGGGTGCAACAGAAAGCCTCCTTAAACAGTCTTGTCACAGATCTGATGAAACCAGGGATACGGTGGGTGGGTTCCTGGGTGGGTGTGGGGGGGGGGGGGGGGGGGGTCGAGGGGGGGGGGGATGCAGAAAGAACCCCTTTGATCTCTCAACGTCGTTGAGTGACCACTGGCATAAATTGCCAGCGACCGTGCACTGCCAACGTCGGTGGCGATGGAAAGAGATCCCACTGAAGCAGGGAGGGATGACTGAGTGATGCCCTACCCTAGGCCTCAGACGAAACACTGAGATATCACTTCCATCAGTGTAGCAGGATGCGGCAGATAAGACTGGCAGATATGCCGCAGGAGCGAGATGGCTAATTGTTTTTGTCAGGCGACTCTGCCACTTTCGTAGCCAATGTTAACCCTGTATGGTGAGCCATCCCTGGCCAGGTAGAGGAGCTTTGTGTATTGTGCCTTTTTTTCCAGTTCCAAATGCATTGTAAATGATCCAAAGGAGAGCTACTGTAGAATAATAAACAGGTCTGTAATGCACCTGGGTGCACCAGGCCAGCGCTAATTAAATCTATTATAACCATCTATACTATACCATTGTTTACGGCATTAAAAAAGCACCAGTTCATTTGTATCACATTGATTAATGTGAAATGGAAATTCCCAATGCATGCATTTACTGTATGAGAGAATTAATCAATAATGTTAGTTTGGAATCCTTGGCGATGCTAAATTCCAACCATTATTTTTCGTATCAACAGCCACGATAGAGTGTAGAATAACACAATTTTAAAATGCCCTATCGATTAGTAATGAGCTATCTATTATTGACATTGATGCCTTCAACTGCCAGAATCCCAAGGGGTTGGGTTCTCTGATAAGAGAAACTTCGGGATTGATAGTCACTGCTGTGTGACCACCGTTTTTTGCCCTCCATGCGAACGCCTATTGGTAAATCATGGCAAATCAATGACATCTGTGTCGTGTTGCCACGGACACTCTGTCACCGAGTCCTCCATCCGCATTGAGATTCACCGGCTGTAAGGATGCATGAGCGTGGGGAGGGAAGATAACAAGGCTGCTTCCTATTCTCCCCCCAAATGTGTTTTTTGAGGCAGGTGCATTTAGGTCTCCTGTAAAAATGAAGAACAACACATGGAGATGAAAGCAGCGCAGGGGTTCATAAAACACTGTCACCTACGGTGCTATAGTGCTACCCTAATGGGTAAATTGCCCGGATATGTTACACTTTTGCTTTGTGAATTTGTGGGAGAACAGCAACGCTAAACAATCATCCAAATGTCATCAATCTGATGTTAACGCCGGCCAGCGGGACAATCAGCCAAGGGCGTCTGTTCATTTGCGGACCGCGGTTGGCTTCCTGTGGGATGCCGGGTTGACGAAAAGGGGATGGCTGTGATGAATGCAAGTATTGTTCCGCTGATTTTGGATTGGGTGCCTGCTCTCCATTGAGCAGCTTTCCCTGACCTACGGCAAGGTCATGAGACGAATAAATCGAAGCATAATGGAGGAGCCTCTAAATCACTGTCAACTTGGTCAAGATGGGTACACCCCTGCAACTAACCCCCCCCCCCTCCCCAACCGACCCCTATGACCCCTCCTCTTCCTCTGAACGTTGTTACCCGTTCCTATAAATGTGCGTTGTTTGTTCCGGTGTACCAAACTAACCCCCTTCGCTGAATAACGCATTGGGGAGGGAGTGGCGCTCAGTGAACGGGTGCGTGAGATGACTCACATGTGCTTAATTGCTAATAAAGTTGTCGTTGAATCCTTATGTGGCTGTGCTCAGATGTTCCCCCCCAAAAGTTCCCCAGAAGCTCCCTTTGGTGCTGCAGCACCAAAATAACTCTGGGAGGAAGTCTTCCCTTCCAGGCTGTCATTGCTAGTGAGCCAGCATGCAGCATATGAGACACACCACTGCTCTGCAAACAAGACGCCTCATAAACCGCCACACGCTCATTTCCTGTGGAGCAAAACTGCAAGGACGAGGGGGAAGTCGGGTCGCCTGTTAAAACTGAGGAAACGTAAATAATTGAAGTTGTTTGTCTCCTTGACCGTACCGATTGGTCGTTTTTGGAGGATTAAATCGTTGTTTCTTTCAGCGGAGTGTCGGAGGTGGATAGGAAAAGAGTCACTATTCTTCATTGATTGGGGAGTGGATGGACATGCCGATTGAGCAGCCATCTATTTTATGGTCAATGGCAAAAAAAACGATTTGACTATCGGATGATGACATGCCCTCCCAAATACCTCCAGATACAACAGGAAGCCTGGGAACATATTGGGCCACCTCCTGTGAATGCTCAGAGAGAATACAGAGAAGTGCCTAATCTGTCAACCATCAGGCAGAAAAGGAAGAGGAAATAAAGTACTCACCAATGGGAAATAAAGTACTTGCATCTGAATTAATTCCACTGGGGATCACCAGGGGTCACAGATATCGTTTTTATTACCTTTGATTCCTTGGAAGCCAGATGGAGATATGCATCTCTTGAATGTTAAGTGTGTCTCAAATGGGGGCCAAGTATTTTTACTGCTCAATTGTTTTGCCCCAACGGTGACATATCGGCATGACGATACCATCCAAAAGCGTATTAGGTATGTGACTTTGTTTTCTGTTTTTCGTGAATTTGGAGTGTTTTATTTTTTAATGAGCATTGACTTGAGTTGGGTATTAATTGGACGCCGAGACTGGTTTTTGTTTCAGATGAAGAGCTCCCAGGAATACGAGATGACTCATGTCTCCATCTGGACGTGTTCTTATTGTGATCGTGCAGACGGACAGTGCTCTCTCTAATGGTGTACAATTACACAGTGTAACTTTTAATGGCTGATAATGGGCCACTGTAAGAGGCAGCATCTACGTGGTGTAATTAGATACGCCATTCCATAGGAAATGCCTAAGCCATCCTGGTTAATGATTGATCACGATGCAGGGCGCCCAAGCCTTCTCAGTAATGCATCAGACAAGGTACTTTGTGAGCGGTGAACTGGTAACAAGTGCTTATATCTCCCCAAGAGTCTGATGTCAGGTCTTATAACCGACTTTTTATGCAGACCCAAGACTGATGTGTGATTGAAAACCGTAGAGTTATAAGAAAATATATTGGATTAATTAGCAAAGGCATAGATAAAAAGAGTATCTATAAATGTTTCTTCCGTGGAATAGTGTTGGAATTGGCTTTTATTCTATCAAGTAATTTGTGCTTTTAGTTTCATGGGAATTAATAATTGTATCATCTACTCACATCCCTGTTTATCAGGTTTGTTATGGAGTCAGAGTTGGCTGGGTCTTCTCACTGGCAGGGCACTGGGATAATGAAGTTTGCGTGTGTGTTTTCAGCGCAGAGGGCGTGGGTGGAGCCCGTACTGATGAGAGGTTAACCAAAACAGAAAAATCAAGGAGCCAAGCACAACCCTTCTGTGGCCAAAAACGAAGTCTCGGGAGAAAAATACAAATTAGTCTGGACTCTGTTATAGCTCCAGCAGTAAAAGGAGCTTTTGTTTAGATCATGGCTCGCCCCCTCTGGGATCCAAAGAGCCGCCGCCAAAGGTCAAAGGATTTTTATGTAATTTATTCTTTTTTTTTTACCTTGCTGTGTCTCTCTGTGTCCCTATCTGTGTTATTATAATTATTATATTTTCCTTGGTTTGCTCCATTGGGGAGCTTATTTTGAAATGTAATTCATTCGCTGGTCAGCCTGACGATGCCTCAAGTTAAACACATTGGCAAAAGCGAGCCAAGCTAATTGGAACAGGTGTTGAAGCCAAGTACAACAAAGACGATGATGCTCGCCAGTCTATTTCCAACCTACAATCCTTTTGGTTCTGGTTGAATTGTTTTTTATTTGAATATACAATACAGTTTATATTATCAGCAACTTAACTCCAGAGCCAAGCTCACGACTAAAGTTTGTTTTTATCCGATACCGTTGAGTTATTGTTTTCTGTGCGATATTGATATATAGATTTACAAATTAGTTTTGATCCTGCCTGTACTCCTTGCGCGGAATATAATACAAAAACATGCAGTGGAATATGGAACAAACAGAAATTATCCAATAACTTTTACATAAACCAAGTCACTAGAGAATTTCTCTTGGATATACATGATTCCTTCCACGCAGCCGCTCGGTAATTAGAAATTGATTTGATCCGGGAAGATAGGAAAGACAACAGAAAGGCAGTGAGTTCTCCCTCCAACATCGGCTCAACATTCCCCAATGTTTTCCTGTGGAAGCCGAACTGTGCATTTGTTTTGGCTACTCCGTCTCCGAGCTGGTATTCGCCGTATCGATCGCGTTTCCATTTGTTTGTATAGTTACACGTCAAACAGGGCCTGATGGTCGATGTGTAACACAAGACTCGTCCACCGAAGGAAAGCTAATAAAACAGGTGCTCCTGCCTGCCCCGATTACCTGCAGCACGCCAGTAACAGCATTACTCCAGCCCATGCACGCGGTATGGAGACGTCTTGTCATATCTCCAGTGCAGTTATCACTGGGTCCTCCGATGAGGACTTCAGCACAGTATCCATTGTTTTACATGGTCATTTTTGACCATGTTGAATTGAAGATACTTCTCATTGCAAGTTTCCACTGCTGGTTTCACCCCGTGTCTGAAGCAACGTGATGGGGGGGGGGGGGATGGGGGGGGGGGGGGGATGGGGGATGGAGGCTTCTCTCTGTGTAGGGGCTGGTGGGGGGTGGCGAGATCGTTTTGGTAGCAAGCACTGAATACTGCATGAGTCCTCTGCTGGATTCGACTGCTTTCAGGCCCTGTTAGATGTCAGTGGTGCGTAGACAACCACACAGACTCCAGCCAGTCTGGAGGTGGTCCAAAGGCCGGGAGATTATTTAAGACGTGTTGGGTGAATATTACATTACAAAGGTGTGAAGGTCTGTCTGTCTGTCTGTCTGTCTGTCTGTCTGTCTGTCTGTCTGTCTGTCTGTCTGTCTGTCTGTCTGTCTGTCTGTCTCTGTGTGTGTGTGTGTGTGTGTGTGTGTGTGTGTGTGTGTGTGTGTGTGTGTGTGTGTGTGTGTGTGTGTGTGTGTGTGTGTGTGTGTGTGTGTGTGTGTGTGTGTGTGTGTATGAGACAAACTTTAGGTGGGTACCTTGGATTTATGGTAAAATGCACACTTTTAATTGCTCGTCAAACCCAAAAGGAATTGAAATGGGACACTTCAACGCTGGTGTTAATGCACTGGGTAGAAGTAACCACTTTCACGACTACATTCATGAACCCTTTGACTCGAGTGTATGAAATGGATGAGATATGTGCAACAAAAAAGTAAACTCTTTTAACTACACACATTTTGCTAAATAATTGTTCCTTAAGAACAATCAGAATTATTATTTCGGAATATTCTGATTCTTGATGACCTTTTTCTGACAAGTAGGGCGAGGTAAAAAAAAGTCGAGGAATGATCCTTAGAATAACAAGCAGCACGTAACTGATCACCGCCTTAGTATTGACGAATGCTCTTGATGTCTTTGGGATTTGATTTCCTCTGTACATGAAAGATCTCCATTTTAATTGAAGATAAAATTAACAGACTGGCCTTGGTAGAAAATCATCCTGGAAATCGACAACACTTTGAGATGTTGGAATATATTCAAACTAGCGTATGTGAACCCGTGTTTCAGCACAGATTTACCACATCAACATTTGTTTTTGCACTTGGGAGTTCTCGTAATATAAGGAGGGGGAGGTGTTGTCTACATGGTTATGCCCAAATGAAACCTTGTGATACTTAGTTTTAGGCAAGTAAAAGCTATTTCAAGCGAGTAAAACTATTTGTAAGCTTGTATGCCTTTGCGTCATTGAGTAAGAGTTCAATAATGAGCGATATGTCGTATGAAATGCACCACACACTGTGGCGTAACACATTCTACGTAATACTGTTAGCCTTCTATTAATAACTAATAAAAAAGTATTCGATTAATTAAAGAATCGAGTCAAACGTTCACAAATGTATTGGCGGAGACTAGCCCAAATTGTTTTACACCTGTTAATATTCTGAATTCACCTTTTTAATTTAGTAAAGTAACAAAATAGTATGTTGAGGTAGCCTGGCTGTTGCCAGACCAAGCTGAAACGTAGATTGCCCGTTGGTCTGGGGAGGCTGTTTCCATTTTCTTCAGCACAAGAGGCGGGATCAACGGGCCTGGTTCAACCGACTCTGTACGCAATTGGCTGCTTGCCGTCGCTTCCCTGTCATTATGTTAAACCAGCTAATAGCGCGCCAGGGGGGAAAAGCCAGCTTGGCTCCCGCTAAATGCGTATCGGAAGCAGAAAGAAATGCATTGCTCCTCTCAGTTCAACCTTCTGCAGGGCGAACTCAAATCGCCGTCAGATTGGGCGGGGCTACCCAGTCTAACGTAGAGGGTCTCAGAATACGTTCCAAGACGTCTAAACCAAAACAGCAGCAACAGCAGCGTTGGCTGGCACGTTGTGGATGGCTCATCTGGCGGCGCCATCAGTGTGATGAATCCATGTATCACCGCCACCTCCGCCGCCGCCACCGCCGCCACCGCGCAGAACCTCCTGATCAAAGCCAATATGGGACGGGCAAGGAGGACAGCTGAAGTCGGTGTGTTTGTTCACAGACAGATTGGCACAGACTCTCTGTTTATGCTGAGTAAAACACATAAACCAACGACGGCCCCGAAAGTACAAAGAAGAAAGGCAGACGACGCAGTTAGTTTGACAGCGATTATTCTCCTCTGAGTAACGCAGTGTGGGCTTTCAGAAGTGTTCGGCTACAATCTGTTTATCCAGGCGTCTGTCGCACCACTCAGAACTGTCCCACGCTCGGACACACGTACCCGAGCTCTTCTGACAAATTGAGGCCGGTGGGAAATTAAAAATGCTGGTGTTGGCCACAGGGGCCACAGCGCTGAGCCCAGTGTATGACCCAATACCCTCCCCTTCCCAGGGCGCTGTCCGTCTCTCTCTGGCTCCCTCTCTCGTTCTCTCTCTCTGTCTCTGTCTCGTTCTCTCTCTCTGTCTCTGTCTGTCTCACCCACTCTCTCGGCTGCCTCCCCCCCTCTCTCTCTCTCTCTCTCTCTCTCTCTCTCTCTCTCTATCCGTTTCTCTCTCGCTCTCTGTCTCTCGCTCTCTCTCTGTATCTCTCTCTGTGTCTCTCCTCTCTCTCTCTCTGTCTCTCTCTGTCTCGGTCTCTGTCTCTGTCTCTCTCTCTCTGTCTCTCTCTCTCATGTCTGCTCATCCGTTCTGCAGGCCCAGGATTGGCACCGTTGTTAGTCAAGGAACACTTCTGAAAAAGTAGCCATGGTTTATCTTTTTTTCATTCTTTTTATTCCCCTTCTTTTTATTTTTTTCTTCTTTTCCACCAAATTGACTTCTGAAGTCCATCCAGAGCCTTTGAGGTCCGGGAGGCCAGGAATTGAACGTCCCTCTGACACTCTGGGAGAATGAGGAACGACATCTCAGAGTCTTATTTGTGATCACGCTCATGTTTGCTGACACATTCGCCTCATGGGTGGAAATGTGTCACTGAGACGCAACGAGTGCAGAGACCACACTTCCACTGTTAAAGCGCTATCATCTAGCCTCAGTTTGATGCCTCTGCACAGTCAAACAACACATGTCACAAAAGGATAAAGAATACCTGATCCATCCACCCACACAGACAGAGAGACAG
Source organism: Gadus macrocephalus (assembly GCF_031168955.1). Lineage (NCBI taxonomy): Eukaryota > Metazoa > Chordata > Actinopteri > Gadiformes > Gadidae > Gadus > Gadus macrocephalus. The sequence continues at coordinate 10,991,382 of NC_082397.1, read as the reverse complement.
ACACATACAAACACAAACACATAGACAGACATACGCGCGCGCACACTCGGATACATGCACACGCACGCACAAACACATGCACACAGACAGACACCCACACACACACGCACGCACAGACACACACACTCCTCTCACATACTCCTCTCACTCCCTGCTTTCTAATATAAGACAGTACTGCTTAGTACACATGTTGTAAAAAAAATGGCAGTCGGCAACATCCACTCTGTTTCCCTTAAAAATGTGCCTTTGACCTCATTTTTCAAACTGGACCAATGGTGAAGGCCACTCCCAGCCTCCTCCGTTGATACTGATGAGTGGATGATCTCTGATCTCCTCACCACTGACATGAGGATGAGGATGATAATATGCAATAGCAAGCGTGAAGCGTCCCCCTTTGACCTTGCTCATAACCTTGGGTAGAAGCAAACACATTATATCTGGGATCAATACGGTAGTGTGGTGTATTAAGAGAAAAACATGTTTATCCACATTAATGATTTTGTCAACCTGAGAAACTGCGGTTTTGAAAACGCCCTTGAAATCAAGTTTGTTCTGAACCGTGGGGAGTATTCTGTTGAACGTAGAACAATTCTTTCAATCGATCGTGAAATATCTTAGGTTTAGCTGTCCAAATGTAATTGTTAGGAATGACATATGTTTTCACCAGGCTTTGAGTTTCAAAAGTAACGCAAAGAAAGAATGAACCCAGTAGTGATTGTGATCAAGGAGCACGTACGGTTCGGGACATCTTGCTCCAGGAGGCCTGAAGGTAGACCGCAGTACTGGAATATCTAAAGCCAGAATCTTGAGGCTGGGTTCTCCCTCGCCGATACACGTTGTAAATACACTATTCTACACTGGATGGATGGATGGATGGATGGATAGCTACCCATGGTGATGTTACAGCAGCACACATCAGTATGAAGACTTGTAAACGGTAGTAGGTAAAAGTAGGAATTTACTGCAGACAATGGAGTAAGTGAAAGAGCTGTCATCAATGAATAATTAAACGACTGCAGTGCTATCAAACTCACGACCTGATGCCTAGAACAAGTCGGTGCTTAAAGACAACACATGTTTACTCTCTTTAATGAATTTTGGATAAGAAAGAAATAGTGGTTTTAAACCACCATTTGGGCCAAGGGCATTTTAAACAGTCGTGATTATTCTATTGAATGTTGAGCGTTATTTAAAACGTGGAAAAGTACCTGCTGTTCTCGCTTTCCAAATGTAATTGTGAGGAATGAAATATGGTAAATGGAGCACAAAAATAATAATAAACACACTATTGACGGATCAACCGAGCGCTGTTAATCGACTCAGCGACAGAAATACAGCTGTCGGAGATGCTTTTCTTCCCTTCAGTCATACATATTTAAAAAGGAATAGTGCTAATTCGGTGTCGCGTGTCAAGCGCTATCGATGACCCCGATGGGTAAACAACTGAAACAATCAATCAAGCCCCCCCGGTATCAGTTTCCCTCCCCTCGGAGTGCGTTCCATCGCCAGTGGGAGGAGGCCCTCCCACACCCGTCCTCCCAGTCGTCAGGGCTGTCTTGTTATGCCAATACCAATTAACTCGCGTACGTTCATTTCACTGCCTATCATCCTCCGCCGGCTCACCTCGTATTACAGAGTAGTTATGAACTCAGTATGTTGTTTTTTTTTCTGTTTTTTAAGTCGCTGTATTGACTTGTGTACCGAGAAAAAAAAATTCTGTCTGGATCTGCGCTGCGCTTACGGAGGACAGACTAGTCGGAGAGTTTGAGCTAAAAGTTGTTTCTGTAAAAATTCTTTCTCGTTTTTAACTTCAGTCAAGGTAGCAGGATGAAGAGACTGCTACTATAAATATGAATATTTGCATTCATATTAATATTAATATGACTACCGCAGACACATTAGTAATTGAGGAAGTGTATATATTCCTTGAGAAGAATGTATCTGTATTGAGTTTACGGGGAATAGAGGCCGCTGTTATCAAGGAGCATATAAGGGTGGGACAACCTGCTCTAGGAAGCCTGGAGGTAAACGACAGAACTGGAATATCTAACTTTTGTCTCCCTCGCCTAACCCTAAGGGTAATTTAATAGCAGCACATATAAGAACGAAGACTAGTAAGGGTAGGAATTTACAGTAGACAATGAGGTAAGATAAACAGCTGTGATGATGAATAATTAATCCACTGCAGTACTATCAAACTCCAAAACAAGAAGCCACCATGAGCGACCTGATGTCTAAAGAAACCAGTAAGGTTACATAACGTGACTCTTTTTGACGTTTCACCCCAACCCTGTTTCGTTTATAGAAGTAAAAACAGTCTGGAGTGGAGCCCAACTCAAGAGAAAGCCAGAACTCATCCAGAGCCCTTCTTATCATCTGTTTTCCAATTGTCCAGGGTGAGTTCTGCCTTTTCCCGGAGACTCTGGGGATTAATGTTTGTTCAGATAACAGACGTCTTGTGGCATTCGCCTTAAAGCCGAAATCCACAGGATTACTGAAGCTCAGCGCTGCCTGCAAACTTATTCATTTATTATTTAACGGTGTGAGAGAAAAGTGGAGCACAAACACCGCCATATAAATGATGAATAAACGATGTGGAGGGATTGACACATGAACAGGTGCGGGTGAATCGTAACGCACAACTGCAGTCTTTCTAGTGGCGCGCTGCTCGCTTGTTGGATGGACTTTGTCTCACCGCAGGGGTGTAATATGAGGGGTGAGGGAGTGCGGGGGGGAGAGACACAGCATGGGTGCTATTCTGATCCTCTCCACGACTGCGCACACACTGGAGCCGCTGAAGAGCTGCGCCCCAGGGTGCTGCCTTGATTAGGTGTGTCTGCTTGGAGCGCACACACCACCGCCCCCACACGCTCACCCCTTCACTAATCCCAAAGGTAACCATTTTATGGTTCACTATTGTCAGACGCCCTGAACTACTCTGGGAGTAAACATTCCCTTTGCCCAATGTTTCTGTTGGAAGTGTCATCCCTGTTGCTGCTAGGACACCTTTGTTTCCCTCTTGGGATTAATTACCTAGCTTAATCCCGTCTACTTTATTTTATTGGTTGTGAGGGTTGATAAACAGTACTCACGCTGTTGTGTTGTTCCGTTCTGGGGCCCCTTGAAGTAGTTCACGCGGTCAAGTGGACGGGGAGCCGTAGGAATCTTTAGTTGTTTTCTTCCCAACGTACTCGTAAGTGACTTTTATGCAGACTGTTGACGGAGAATTCCACTCGAGTGACGAAAAGATCAGCGCTACGGTACACACGCATAAACCAACAGAATACTCTGTCACACTTGAAAGTACACACGCACACACCAACAGAATACTTGGTCACACTCGCTCGTGAGTCACGGTCAGGTGATGTGAAGACGGCCCCCACGTCTTCAAAGGCGTGTTGGTATAAATTGCGGGGGGAGTCTGCGAACCCTGTTTGTATCTAAGTCCGCCATTGTCAAGGAGATCAGGCAGGCTGGAGAGCCCACAGAAACCAAAACCAAACAATCCAATTGATATTGTTTGAGATGATATCAGCGTTTCTAGCGCCAAACACGGTATTTGGCTCGGAACAATTGGGTAGAAAGCATCCAGTCGTTTTCGGCATTCATCGGGGATACAAATTGTCACATTGGCGAAATGATAACATATTAGTAACCCTACTACGAGCCTCAATAGAAAGTACAGTCATTTCTGAAACCAGTGATGAACACGGGAGAATGTTATGTGAGACCTTGGTTTCAGGGACACATCACAGCAGGAACATACCTGGGTACCCTCTGAACAAAACATTTCATTCCCCTCGTTCATTCATTAAACAAACTGAAACAAAAGGAAAATAAACGTCATCTTGCCTTCTCCTCACCGAAACAACTCCTTTGCGCAATCGCCACTCAGAGCACACACCGGCGCCCCAAACCAAGAAATAAAAACAATAGTCGATATTTCTAATTACATTTTTAGCTGGCAGTACATCAGGGCTGTCTGAGGTTGTGGTTGTGGCTCCCCATTGGAAAGAGATCAGGATGAAATATCGGCCAAGCTGCTCCGGGCTCGTCGGAGATGCTTGTTTCAGCATGTTCTCCATGTCCGCGGCCGACCACAGCCCCAATCAATGTCGTCTTAGCAAATCACTCCTAGAGCCCAATCATATTTTAAGATCCAAGGGCCATAGCTCATTCTGTATGACGGATGGCCAGACTATTGCAAAGCATTGAGCGATGTTTATATATATATGTATAACGGCATTAGATACTACTATACTTAAAGATTTGTCAGATAGGAAGGCATATGTCTACTTCCTCTGGGGTTTAATTGCAATTGCTAATTGCTAATTGCCAATGCATAAAAGGGGAATTTACCACAATGCTATGATGGATTGTTTATTTGAGATTTCTCAAAGCTTTGTTAAAGTTTCATTAGTTGCACAATGGATTCTGGCAATTACATCTTGACAGAATGCAGTTAAAACTATTAATTCTGTGCATGACTCTTGATTTCTCAAACAAGCATTGTAATAGACCATTCAAATAGGCAGCATTAAAACAACAATGTGAAAGTACAAAACCAATAGACTTGGCTAATTACTTTTCACTCTTAATTTATTTAATATATTTCATTAAATTCAAAAGAACCCTGTGTTTTCCATGAAACAAAACAATATCTGGGAATTCCTAAATCAAAGAGAGGAAATATTAAAGTTCCTCCGCATTTACAAAGTGAAAAATATACCAAATGAAAAAATATTGTTATGATTCATGATAATGGTTGGCAAGCTATCAGTCAGCAGTTAGGGGCGTACTTCAAAACACGACAACCATCTCAGATTATGTCTTAGTTCTGTAAAAACTAAAACTGTACGCAGTGCAGACACATACATTTCTTCTGACAAATGTACTAATTGTTAATTGTTACTAAAATAGTCGTTTTTTCATCATTAATTAAATATTTGTTGTTTGCATAACCCTAACCCAACCCTAACACACAACCCTAACCCTAACACACGGCCTTAACCCTAACCCTAACACACGGCCCTAACCCTAACACACGGCCCTAACCCTAACACACGGCCCTAACCCTAACACACGGCCCTAACCCTAACACACGGCCCTAACCCTAACACACTGCCCTAACCCTAGCACACGACCCTAACCCTAACACACAGCCCTAACCCTAGCACACGACCCTAACCCTAACACACAGCCCTAACCCTAACCATAACACATGGCCCTATCCCTAACATACGGCCCTAACTCTAACCCTAACCAGCGACACTCTGTGGTCAGTGAATTTTTTTTTTACTTGTGCCAAATAGATATTTTAGTAACAATTATCAAATATTAACAAAGGGTTAGGTAATGACTAGTTTGCTATTTATTATGCCACCTTTTTATAAAGTGTTACCTTTATATTTGATATATTATGCATATCAGGTATTATTATTTTACAGCATTTCATATGCATGCATCCTCCTACACATTACCATCCAAATTATTAATTAATAATTAATAAATGCTGTTTGAGAACATTCGTTGTAGTGTTGCACTCTGAACATGGCAGCATTCGACTCTTGGTGGCACCCCCTCTGCGGCCAGATAACTCTGGGCGTCATACGATTCTCAGTGGGGCTTCAGCCGGCTGGGCTCCCTCGGTAAACGTTGACAAGGGCTGACCTTTGACCTTTAAATCAGCCGACTGCAAGCCGTACACATTTTACAAACGAGACATCTTGGATCCTATCGAAGCCGAATCGTCTGAACCAAAGCATAGTCTGCGGGTTTATGTCTTATGATGTGTTTTTGTTTTCCGTTTCTGTAGCGTTTTGTTTTCACAGTCGAAGCTTTGGTGTCTGTGTTTGGTTGGCAGTCATTTGTTATTCTTCTAATGCTAATATAACTCTTGCTGAAGACTAGTAGGAAACAACAATAACCAAAGCCTTTTAAAACAACCCAACACTGTCGTGACACAAAGCCAATCGTTTAACCACATCAGAAAAAAGTATTTTAATGATAAATAAGCAAACAAAAGCATGCTCAGTGCAGTAACGTCCCCTGAATTTGCAGCATCCAGCTCTTGTTGAATATTTATGCACCAACAGAGGTCCCTGGGTATGAGCGCTTTCCTTCCGAGAAAGTGTTGACAATTCTGAATAAATAGAGTTGTGAAATATATGTGACGTCATGAAATATATGTTGACAGTCTTGATTATGCAGAGGTGCTGCAGCTGCACGCTGCGTATGAATACATTACCGTCACGGATGTGGTTGATTAAGACCTAACCACGTCAGTCACAGTCTGTCAGCGGACGCCATCATTTGAATTCTAATTACGGTGCTCCATACTCGGGGAAGGACAGTGTGGTGACTTGGGTGTTTGACTCCCAGTCTGAGGATGCCACACACCTACCTCCTGCTCAGGAGTCAGTCCCCTTGAATACGAGTGTCTCCTAAATTAGATGAAAAAATCTGAAAACAAAATACCTGTTAATTCTTCCCATTATCGTAAAAGGGGTGAATTCATGAAAACGTCCTAATTAAATCCCGCTGACTCTAATCTCGATTTATGTGTTTTTATTCTATCCTGACACGGAATATGTGTAGGAAGCTAACTACATCATATTACATAAGCTTGTTACCAAACATTTAAACCCCCCTTCTCTTTCTCACCATGCTGCAGGAAGAAATGCACTCGCTCGCCAATGAAGACGGTGAGGGCTGGCAGCCACACTGGCGCACGCAACTTTCAAGGTGATGCCTGATTCTTTGTATCAGCAGGAAGCTGTTGCCAAGGGAACAGAAATACTTGACTGTTGATAAAGAATGTCAGGCAATCAAGGGGTTGCCGGAGGCACAGCCAGCCTCTGATAGGCCGGGCGCGTACACCTCCGAAGACGGGAGGAAATAAATAAATAACTTCATCGGAAACACGACAGTCTATCAGGACCCCGGCCAGGAAATGCCCGTCAGATTAGGTGCAGATGTGCGGGTCTGGGAAAGGGGACTTTTCCGGCACATGGGTCTTGCTGTGATGATCACGGTGTTGATGTTGTCATTACCCACCAGGAGGAGACAGGTGAAGGTCGCGGGGTAAGCCGTGTGGACAGAAACGAGACGTGGCATCTAATAAACGGTCTCCTGTCGCTCTGCAGATTTACACCACTTGAAGAGCCCATTAAATCAGACTGATGGAATCAAACACGCCTTTGTGTGGGAGGGGACGCTCATAAAAAAAATAGTAACTTATGTATTATCAATAGTGGGGGGAAAAGGCGTCTGGTGAAGTGACGATAAATTGTAGGGCTTTAAATTACAGAGACTGTCCTCATCACTCCTGGGAGTGTTCTCTCACGCCAGGGTTAACTGGAGTCGTGACAAAACAACTGGCGTCGCATATACTGAGGCCTCTAAACCACCACTTCCACCCCCATCATCACTGACGGCTATCGTTTCATTCTGTAAAGGGCAATGATAAGCTTGATGTCGAGCAGAGTTTGTGACCCCAACTATGTTCAGTGTGTTTCTTGTCATTGATTTACTTCATTTGGACACAGCAGTTCAAGTTTAACGATGCAAACTCAATTTGTGGGCAGGTTGGGGCTGCTTTGGCCGGTTGTTGGAGAGCCTTAATATAATTTCGGCTGTCTTTGATTCAAAGATAGCCGAGTAAATGACTGTATGGAGGAGGTAAAAAAGGTAGCAGCATCAAATGATCTTTGAATATAGTAATGAATAAACGCCTTTGAATCCAATCCAGGCAGAAATATTCAATTGGAATATATAAAAAAAATACAAGGTTAGAAAAAGAAAGCAATTTCCCTCACTTAATAGTAGGAATGCGGCGACAGAAATGAGGGTGTAGAGATGTTTTCGGCTGTTCTTTTTATTTTATGGTCAACAGCACCACCCCCTCCCTCCTGAAGTCTCACCCATCTGGGACTCACTCTCCTGCTCCCCCAAAGTCCTCCCCCAAAACCCATAAGCATGCCTTTAATGTTGAAACCATTCTACATGTTTTCATATTGCCTTATCTCCCTGCCCCAATTTTAACTCGCTCTCTCGTTCTAAACAATATCCATGCTGCTATTTGAGAACGCTTTTACCCAGGGATTTTAATTCTTGTGTCTATTTAGAAACTCGCTGCACAAAATAAATCTATTGTTGTTGTTATTAATATTTTAAGTAATGGGGGAAATAAACACACACACACACACGCACACACACACACACACACTCAAAAACAGACTCAGTGTGTTCTCCTCCTGAAATATGACGTCTGGGCTAATAGAAAGGTGGACCGTAAAGTAGAAGTCATTATGGTCTACTTGCCAGAGAACCCATTCTCTGTGTGCACTCAGAAGCAAAGGAAAACATTAGTGCAAGCACAGGAGTTACATTTCAATTCCTCACCTGTGATTATCTCGTCGGGAAATTTTCAGAATGTGTGTGCTTATCTCTGTGTAAAAAACGTTTTTCATGGGTGTTACCAGGATGAGCCTTGCGGCGGTGGAAGGATTGGAGGCAGTATGAAAGCTGTTGGTAAGGCCATTGGCCTGACTTTATTCCGGTACGTCCCTCAGGAGTATGTCCCTCAGGAGGCAAAAAAAAATGAATAATGAATATACACAAAAAACCAATCAATAATTCTAAATAACTATCACTAATCAAACTATCAATAATCAAAAAACAACAGTCCTCCCCTCGGCACTAATACAGCCCTTGGCTGATCTAAGAGCCAGGTGTCTTCACCCGCTCACCTCAGACCCTTCTGCCCCACCTACATGATTTGGACCTGAATATATCCTCCCTGGCCTAACCCATACCCCTCTTAATTCAATTAACCCTCCCCTACACATTTCCGATTTACCTATCCCCACCCCTAGTTACCCACCTTACTCCAGACCTATTAGTCTAAAACCCAACCTTAACCTCTACTTCCCTGACACCTTAAATATTCCCCAAGTACCCCAACACACCCCTCTCCTCTCACACACTTGGTCTCGCCCGTCTGACGTCACGCCCCCACCGCACAAATGTTCTTCCGGACTTCACGTCGGGTCCTCCCGCAGTCCCCGACACCCGGAAGCCAGCGCAACCGTAACGTGAGTGTGATTACGATTTCCTTGTTTGTACCGTGTCCCCCTGACCGGCTTCCTCATGACGCATGTTTTTTTTGTGTGTTGCAGGTGGCGTCATGAACGTGTTGGAATGTTCTGTGTGTGTTTAAATAAAAGGGTACTTGTAACTCCTGGTGTCAGTCCTGTTTTTATCCATTGCCTGCAGTAACGGGCCGCCGCACCGTTACATTACCCCCCCCCCGTACAGACGACTCTTGTCGTCCCAGGGAAGGAAAAGGCCCTTCCAAGCCGGGCTCCATGCTCACTCCTTCGACCCCCCCTTCCGGGATGCGGGAAAGGAAATCTGCCACTCTGTTGGTAGCCCCCGGCCGGTAGGTCACGGTAAACCTGTATGGCTGGAGAGACAGGTACCACCTGGTGACCCGGGAGTTCGTGTCACGCATCCTCTCCAGCCACTGAAGTGCTCTGTGGTCGGTCTCCAGATGAAACGGTCTCCCCAAGAGGTAATACCTCAGGGAGTCGAGGGCCCACTTAATCGCCAGGCACTCCAGCTCCACAGCCGAGTACCGCCTCTCCCTCGGGACCAACTTCCGGCTGATGTATGCGACCGGCCTCCGGAACCCGTCCACCTCCTGAAGCAGGACTGCACCGAGCCCCACCCCAGAGGCGTCTGTCTGGACAATGAACGGCCTGTCGAAGTCTGGGCTCAGCAGGACAGAGTCGCCGCAGACTGCCCCCTTCAGGTCCTGGAAGGCTGATTCGCACTGCTCCGTCCAGACCACTCTGTTTGGTGCCGCCGCCCTGGTGAGATCAGAAAGGGGAGAAGCCCTCTCGGAAAAATTAGGAATAAACCTCCGATACCATCCTGCTAAACCCAAAAAGGATCTCACCTTCTTTTTGGTGGTCGGAGGTGTGCAGTTGCGCATGGCGTCCACTTTCTCCACTTGTGGTCGGATCACACCCTCACCGATCACGTAGCCCAGGTAGCTGACTTCTTTCTGCCCCAGGGCACACTTCTTTGGGTTTATGGTCAGCCCTGCTCCCCGAATCCGTCCAAAGACCTGCTCGAGGTGGTCCAGATGATCCTGCCAGGTGTTGCTGTAAATCACCACATCATCCAGGTAGGCTGCAGCAAACTCATGGACTCCCGCTAGTATGCTGTCCATGAGTCTCTGGAAACTGGCTGGCGCCCCCTGCAGGCCAAATGGCATCACCCGAAAATGATAGAGGCCAAATGGGGTCCGGAAAGCCGTGATCTCCTTTGCTCGCTCCCTCAGTGGCACTTGCCAATAGCCCCGGGAAAGATCGATCGTAGAAATGTACTTCGCCTTCCCTAGGCGTTCCAGCAGATCGTCAATTCGGGGCATTGGGTAGGGGTCCACCTTGCTGAGGGTATTGACTTGCCGGAAGTCTATACAGAATCTGATGGTGCCATCTCGCTTCGGCACCAGCACCACTGGGCTGCACCAGTCACTGGAGGAAGGCTCTACGACTCCCAGCGATAGCATGACATCCAGCTCTTCCCGCAAGGCGCACACCAACCTTTCCGGCACCCGGTAGCTCCTCCGCTGAGGGGACGCATCTGGTTGCAGGATGATGTCGTGCTCCACGGCCGTCGTACGCCCAGGTTTCTCCTGGAACAAGTTGGGGTCCAAAAGCTCCTTAACTTGATCCTGCTGGTCTTCCTCCAGATGGGAAATGTCCACCCTCTGTGAGGTGGTCTTGACCGGGAAAAACTGCTCCTCTGGCTCCTCGTCCTCAGTCACCGCCCGGACAAACAGCGTCTCCACTTGGCCTCTGGAATGGAATTCTTTCAAGAGATTAACATGAAAAGTCTGCTTCTTCTTACCCCGCTCGGGCATGTGGACCTCATAGGTGACCTCTCCCGTCCTCCTGGTGATCTCATAGGGGCCATGCCACTTAGCCAGGAGTTTGTTTTCATCCGTGGGCAGAAGGAGCAGCACCTTTTGGCCCGGCACAAAAGTCCTTTCCCTGGCTTTTCCATCATACCAGGTTTTCTGTTTTTTCTGCGCCAGCTCCATGTGCTGATGCGCCAGTGCAGACATCTCTTCCAGCCGGTTCCTCATCTGGATGACATACAGTGCCACATTCTGAGTCTCTTCTTTGGGCCCCTCCCAGAGCTCCTTCAACAGGTCCAAAGGCCCCCTCACTTGCCGACCATAAAGAAGCTCAAAGGGTGAGAAGCCTGTGGAGGCCTGTGGTACTTCCCTGTATGCAAACAGGAGGTACGGCAGCCACTCGTCCCAATCCTTTCCGGTCTGCGAGACAAAGCGGCGGAGCATGGTTTTGAGGGTACGGTTAAACCGTTCCACTAACCCGTCGGTCTGGGGATGATAAGGCGTGGTCTTGATGCCTTTAATGCCTAACAGATTGTACACTTGCCTCAGAAGTATGGACAGAAAATTAGTGCCCTGATCAGTCAGTACCTCTCTTGGCACTCCCACCCGTGAAAAAAACTGCACGAGGCAATTGGCCACCTGTCTTGCCTTGATGTTCTTGAGAGGAAATGCTTCTGGGTATCTAGTGGCATAGTCACACAACACTAAGATGTAACGGTACCCCCCTTTACTTCTCTCTAGTGGGCCAACTATATCCATCCCAATGCGTGAAAAAGGTGTGTCAATGATCGGCAGAGAATGTAGGTGTGCACGTGGGACTGCTCTACCTGAGGTTAGCTGACACTCTGGACATGTACGGACGAAACTGGATACATCCGTGTACATATTCGGCCAGCTAAACCGGCTCCCTATTCTGGCAAGTGTTTTGTCTTTCCCTAGATGTCCAGACCATGGGATCGAATGGGCCAGGGTCATCACCTTCTCTCTTATAGGGCCGGGCACCACCAAGTTCTCACGCTCCCCTTTTACTTGATACAGGATATCATTCTTCAGAATGTACCTTTCTTCCTGCCTACAGCTACTTGTGCTCTGTGTCCCTTTGACACCCCCGGCAGCTTTCTGAAACCACAGCTCCAGGGTCTTATCCTGTCTCTGTAACTCCACAATGTTTGTGGGTATGTCCATCTCCAATGCCATGCTTGGTTGTGTCCACTCTCGCTTCTCTTGACCCGCTTCTATTGTAATTTTCTGTCTGCGCTTCTCCTGCCTTGACAAATGCTTCCGCTCCCCTCTACTCTCCACGCCCAGCACCAATTCATCCTCTGCAAAGGGAAGTGCCCTCAACTCACTAGCCCTTTGGGCCCTAGTGACTGCATTACAGTGCTTAACCTGGGGGATTAGATCACATAAAATAGGTAGATCATGCCCCAACACAACTCTATAAGGCAGCTGGGGTGCTACAGCAACAGACATGAAAAAGGTCTGGCCACTCACGGTAAGAAAAATCTCAGCCGTAGGATAGCTCCTAACATCACCATGGACACAGCATACTTTAACTGGGGGTTTCACCCTACACTCCTCCAACGGGATTAGACTCTGATGGACCAGTGTTTGTGAACTGCCAGTATCAACGAGAGCTTTTGCAGCTTCTCCATTAACCAAAACCTGAACTGAGTGAGCTGTGCTGTTAGGTGTGTGTTGTGTGTGTGGTCTCGGTGCATAGCACATGTTTGTGTCCTGTGTTTTCTTCTCCTGACAGTTTTGTTTAGTGTGACCCGGTTTCCCACAGTGATAACAGTTAATATCCTGTCTGGTACCATCTGGCCATCTATTATAACTGGTGGACCTACCATAAGACTGACCACGCTTCTCATCACCCCCATCAGATTTCCTTCCGGCTGAGCTCCATCGGCTTGTGCTTGGGCCTCTGGTGCATAGTCGAGCCGACTGGAACACTTCTGCCAACCTGGCTGCCTCCTCTGCCGTCTTGGGATCATGCTCTCGGACCCAGATGGCCATATCCTCGCCCAGCATATCCATAAACTGTTCCAGGATGATCATCTCTGTGATCTCCTTCACTGAATGCTTCTCAGGCCTGATCCACTTCTGGAGGTATTCTTTTAGTCTGACATACAATTCTCTTGGTGTCTCACCCGGCAAGATCTCTGACGTACGGAATTTCTGTCGGTAGGTCTCGGGCCTTATATTGTACTTCTTCATAATGGCCTCCTTCACCAGGGCGTAGTCGTCTGTGTCTTCCATGTCCATGGCGACGAATGCACCGCGAGCCTTCCCGGTGAGCAGTGGCACCATCCGTATGGCCCATGTGGACTCCGGCCACCTGCAGGTCACTGCCACCCTCTCGAACGTGGCTAGGAAGTGTTCGATGTCATCCTCTTTCGATAGCGGTTGAAGCTTAGGATCCTTAAACCTTGTCTCTCTGGATTCTCCCGTCAGCGTCAGCAGCTGCGGTATGTTGGCTCTTGACGCCTCACTGTCTTGGATGTCTCCCACCTGACCTTGGAGTAGCTGGAATTGGTGGCTCATCACCTTCCAGCGCTGATCTTGGGACTGTACCACTTTCTCCCATCTGCTTTCCCTCACTTCTTGGGTCTGTAGCATTATCTTCATCATGCTCGCCAGCTCCGACACTACTCCCTCTGCTGGGCTACCGCTTCCCGAGGGTCCCTCTCCCCCTGTTGGCCTGGTGCTGGTGGTATCCACTCGTTCCTCTTCCTGCTGGTGAAGGACATCGCCCTCTTTTGCCGGCTTGGCTTTTGGTCCCATCTTCCACACTGCCCCCTGTTGAGGCGCTCCGGTTTCTTCTGACACCAATTGTTACCAGGATGAGCCTTGCGGCGGTGGAAGGATTGGAGGCAGTATGAAAGCTGTTGGTAAGGCCATTGGCCTGACTTTATTCCGGTACGTCCCTCAGGAGTATGTCCCTCAGGAGGCAAAAAAAAATGAATAATGAATATACACAAAAAACCAATCAATAATTCTAAATAACTATCACTAATCAAACTATCAATAATCAAAAAACAACAGTCCTCCCCTCGGCACTAATACAGCCCTTGGCTGATCTAAGAGCCAGGTGTCTTCACCCGCTCACCTCAGACCCTTCTGCCCCACCTACATGATTTGGACCTGAATATATCCTCCCTGGCCTAACCCATACCCCTCTTAATTCAATTAACCCTCCCCTACACATTTCCGATTTACCTATCCCCACCCCTAGTTACCCACCTTACTCCAGACCTATTAGTCTAAAACCCAACCTTAACCTCTACTTCCCTGACACCTTAAATATTCCCCAAGTACCCCAACACACCCCTCTCCTCTCACACACTTGGTCTCGCCCGTCTGACGTCACGCCCCCACCGCACAAATGTTCTTCCGGACTTCACGTCGGGTCCTCCCGCAGTCCCCGACACCCGGAAGCCAGCGCAACCGTAACGTGAGTGTGATTACGATTTCCTTGTTTGTACCGTGTCCCCCTGACCGGCTTCCTCATGACGCATGTTTTTTTTGTGTGTTGCAGGTGGCGTCATGAACGTGTTGGAATGTTCTGTGTGTGTTTAAATAAAAGGGTACTTGTAACTCCTGGTGTCAGTCCTGTTTTTATCCATTGCCTGCAGTAACGGGCCGCCGCACCGTTACAATGGGTCATGGTTCACGAGTGTTTAATCTTTGGTTTTGGCTTTTATTGTCGTAAACTGTCCTTATTATATTCAGTTGAAATATGAAAAAGGTTACGGATAACCTTAAGATTGTATTTAAGATTTTTTCTCTTTATATTCATGGTAGGCAAGTGGGCATTAGCACATTATGAAACTGTAATTCCCCTAAACTAAGAGTAGGAATGTTAATTACCCATGATTCATTTAAAAGCTTTTTACCCTGATTTGAGGTCGCTGACTCTTGCTGAACTCTACGGCGACTACGATTTTCCTATTGAATTTAAGGATTTAACTTTGAATACTTTAAAGGTCCTATTTATGGGACTCAACAAATATGTCTATAAGTCCAACATGTTGACAGTGAAACGTTTTATCATTACTGCTCCAAACTGATTTTGTTAAACAGAGGTTGTGTGAATTTATGAATTTATGCTACATCGGAATTAAATTCAAAAAAGAAATTCCCTATTTGTACAAAAAAAATTACGTGATGATATCGACAGGTTAATAGTGAACCTGTGCATATAATCACCTAACATAATCACATTCAACTTGACCCTATTGGGTTAATAGTGTTAATGTAACTAATTTAATCGATTTACAAGCAGCCTGTGAAAAAGGTCTCCAATCTGGCAGCAGAGTAAGACAGGTGCTGGTTCCCCCCCTCCACCCCCCCCCCCCCCCACAAGTACTGCTGCTCATTGGCTTAAGGGAGATCCACCTATGCATACAAATCAGCCGTTATACAGCCTAAGTAATCAGATTCCATATTGTGCCTGACTTTGTTTTTGCCTCGCCTGCCCATACTCAAATCACTTCCACTAATTGATTGAGCAATCACCGATCTGGGTCTGGGGAGAATATTGAACAGGCCTGACCGATGGAAAATGAAGAACAAGAGCAAAAAGTCAAACATAACAACAACCAATGGGAGCGTCACATGCGGCGGGAATGACTCTGCAGAAGTACGCGGGCCGCTGTGCACTTTTCACTGAAAGCTGAAGAAATTCTTTGATCCACATTCATAAAACGACGTGTTTCGCTCGTCAATCGACGAAACAATCCCAACACTTCCGAGGTGACATTTATACGGAACGGTTCAAGCAAATGGCTTTCCACGCTATTCATCAGCGAATCAGTCGGAACCAAAAAAAATCAAGTACAAAAATACAGGCTGTGTTGTGAAATAAATGATCAAAATCAATCTTTGAAGCTTCCTGCTTCTCTCCCTGTTGCCTTGCCTGACTCGTGATGAAAACTAATTTGATCCTTTGTGATGTTGGTGTTTCGGGCTAAGTATGACTCGGGGAGGTATATGAACACTCGGTTTATTCAGAGACACAAGGTAAACAAGCTTGCGTTCTGTAGGTGGTTCATGAAGCATCTCTCGAACACAGGTACAAATTCAGTTTATATTGGAAGTTATAATGGTAAATAAGCCACACCTAGAGGTTTTAAATTACCCAGGTAAACCTCCGTTCTGTCTGGGCTTGGGCGGAAATGGCAAAGAGGTCATGTTTGTACTGTCTGACTTATCTTCAAACTCATAAAACAATATGGTGTTGTGTTGACCACAATGTGGAGAAAAAAACATTCATAACTGGTGTTAGCCCTACACATGTATGGTCAAATGAGGTTCTGATGTTAGTTTGAACCATGTGGTCTAAATAAAGTATGGACTAAAATAGTTGACATCAATCAGTAGAGTGATGTCAGCACTGCCAGCGTTAAGGAAGGCATGTTTATTTATGTTTGGGGGGCCTGAAGTTAGAATGAGGCGGTATGGTGGTACCTATTGTGTTACTTCACCTCACTGTTTTTTGACTCGATGTAACCTCAAGTCGAGGGTTTAGGAGAGTCCTGTGATGGATAGGGGCGTGTCCAGCATCCTTCCCTCCAAAATGCTCGGGTCGCCATTTGATTAAAGTCGCTAACCACCGTGTGCAGTCGCATTGCCCTTTGGTGCCAGGCCAGCCTTTGAATTAGTGCAGCAATTATTAAGGACCATATAAGAAATTCATACAGTATATAAATACCAGCCAAGGTATCAGCCATCATTTGAAGCAGGCCAGCTTGGGTGCGAGGGAATAAATTTGAAAGCAGCCTGCGTTAAGTGTCATTATTTAGAGCGATATAGGGAGAGACAACGAGGTCAGTGTATAATCTTTAGCGCTCTCCATCCCCCCCTCTGCTATCAGCCAAAGACTCTATAGATATTCCTCCAGCAGCCCAGATCCCCCATGTCAGTGCAGAGGAGTCTTTGTTTGTTGCTCGTCTGATGTAAACAGTCTTCCTGCCGGATTGAATAATGTATTTAAGACTTAAGTCCCTCAAGTTTACCCAGTATACTAATGGTGGCTCGCCATAGCATGTGGATCCATCAATTAAAAAGTATATAACAAAGAAATTCCCTTTGGAATGAGAGGCAGACCAGATCCAATATAATGTGAATATAATATGAGGACTTTTCTCCGAGCCAAAAGCGTATAGCAGTTGAAGAAACAAATTGATATTCCGTCTGAAGAGCTTTGTAAGTTCTCTTCTATTGTACTTGATGCACTAAACATTGCTCAGATATCCACTTTCGTTTTGCTATAAAGAAGTATAATTCAGGAGATTAGGATGGAATAATAAAACAAGGGCTAGAGAGTATCAACCTGTTTCATCTAGTGATGTTATCATCTATCTCTCCGGCCCTGTTCTACTGGGTATGTTGAAATCTATGGCAATGGAAACAAAATGTTATCAATGGAACTCACTTGAATGTGTGGCTCGCAAATTATTCAAATGTACTTTCGAGAAACGCAACGGCGTGTGCGACGCTGAATGAAAAATAACATCTCCATGATAATGGTATTGGTATTATTTCTGAGGCCTCGACACACCTCGAAGAAAGATCTTCACCTTCAAAACACAAAGCCTGCCAAGCTAAAACCGAAAACACATTCATGATGAGGACATTCTGGCCTCTTAAACAGAAGTACTCTCCTACGTTTCCGATTGACTTATTAATTCAACTGTAATATATTGTTTTCTGTACCAGACGTGGGTCTGACTCCTCCAAAGGCACTGCGTGGACGGCGAAATGCAGCACCTGTCTGGATCGATACTCCGGCCAGTCTCTGCTGCTGAGTGATCGTTCTTTAGCCAGAGAAAAGACGCTCAGGAAAGTTGTTCCGGATTATTCAGTTGGGCTACGCTGCTGCTGCTAGGCGCCAAGGTCACGACACCTGGCCGTGACGGCCCACTGCTAGCATGAATGCTAAGCCAGCCTCAACTGGGCAATTCGTCGTATCAGTCTGGGCTCAAACCGACACATCCTGCCCCGCCGCCTCGTCCCTCTCCACGAATCTCCTCTGAATAGAATAATATAATAATATAATTCTTTATTGTCATTGTACAGGATACAATGAAATTGGATGGCAGTCCTCATGGTGCTTTTATAAATAAATAGTTAAAAAAATATCAATGCCAAACAATATAATGAATCAGAATCAGAATCAGAATCACTTTTATTACATCTTATTGTACACAAGAGTAAAAATCTTACTAAGAGTAAAAAACCCACCCACATCCCAACATCTTCAGACACATTCTCCAATGTATGTTTAAAGTGACAGTGAGGTAACCTGGCTACCTCACTGCAGACCCAGTACTACATCTGGGTTTGCAGTATGTTAGTGGGTTTTCTCCGTCCAAATTTTGTGCGTCCGATCAGCGAACAGAGGGAGAGGCTGAGAACAATGACGTTAAAGTCAGCTCTTGCTAACGGACATCTTCACACACAGTGTTAGTTTGTTTACAGCCTGCGCGCAACGTGATTCCCGGCCAAACGTTAGCAATTGGTTATGGCAGATCCAGAGTGGCACTGGGCAGATCCAACAGACACCCGCCTTCAAGTGAGTTAACGTTAGTCAATTGAGTAGGTCCAGACTCTCTGTGCAAATGAAATTAAGTATGAGAGTCTGGTAGGACCAGGCTAACAATGAGGTAGCATGGAAGGAAACTGCATACAGTGCACACAGTTCGACACTCAGAGGGGCATAGTCTCTAAGTTCTGGTAAGGACTGTTTGTGAAGCTCACTGAGAGTAGGACCCGACTGCTGTTTTGACATAAGCCTGTTTGTTTAGCTAGTCCGACTTGGGGGTGCAGGCCCAGCAAGGCCACCGTCTCACCCAATCATAGCTCTGTTGTCGAAGTGGCATTGAACGGCTGAACTAAGAAGCACCAAAACATCACATAAGGTCTGGAGAACGTGGTCATTGCATGCTGTTGGATTTAAAGCCTGAATCACTGAGTTTGAGCAGGTTTGGCCACAACGTTAAAAAGAGAAAAGTTCATAGCGGGGTATTCCGAGCTTTGAGAGAACATTTCATGCATCATTAAAATAACTCATTACAGAAGGTAAAAAATACAAACAATTAACATTCATCACATTACCATCAAAGCTTCACTCCTTAGTTTAACTACTTCCCATCTCTTGAGTGTGTGTAAACGCAAAATAAATCCCTTCTTCTGCACTGGTTTTTCAATAATTGTACCAAAGCCATACTGGCATAAAGACGTGGCAAGGCAATCATCGACTATTCTGACAACATTATCTTCCTCAGATAATGTTGGAAACCCCCCACTGTGAGAGGGCTTCAGAGCATCGATGATATTGGTTCACCTCAATAGCTTGATCCGCGGCTGGCACTGGAGAACAGCAGGTATTGAATATGGAATGACGCTCGCCTGGGGAAATTAATAGGCTTTCACAGGAGAGGTGCTCCAGCACCAACTCTGATAAAAACGACAGCGAGGAAACAAGGGACCGCGGGCCCCGAATGCTAAGAGGGACGGTGTGTTCCGTTGAAGTTGCCTAGCAGCAGGTGCCCTGGGGTTAGCTCTCTCCCTTTGTCTCTATGTCTCTCTCTCTCTCTCTCTGTCTCTGTCTCTGTCTCTCTCCCTCTGTCTCTCTGGTCCTCTCTCTCTTTCTCTCTTTCTCTTTCTTTCTCTCTCTCTCTCTCTCTCTATCTCTCTCTCTATCTATATATATATATATATATATATATATCTTTCCCGCGCTCATCCTCTATCTGTTTCTCTCTCTCCTTCACTAAACCTCTATCTGGTCTCTATCTGGTCTCTCTGTCTCTCCTCCATTATAACTCTCTCTCTCTCTCTCTCTCTCTCTCTCTCTCTCCCTCTCTCTCTCTCTCTCTCTCGCCCGTCTCTCTCTCTTCCTGCGTACACTTGACGGATGTGGGGAAAGAGCAGCAACAGCTGTTTGACCTGGGGCGTCGATGCAAGCCTACAGGGATGGCCAGAGGGCTGCCCAGGTGGATGGAGGAGGAGGAAGAGGTGGAGGAGGTGGTGCTGTAGTGTTGTGTATTTACATGTTGACATACCTGTGAACATCCTAGCGAGCATGTGAACATGAAAGACAGCGCAAACATACTGAAAGCAGAGCTCAAGACATCTGTGTCCTTGTCCCTCGTTGAAGCTGTTCTCCATACAGAAAAGAACATGGGAGAGTCAGAGATTGAGGTTTTGTTTGAATGCTACATGTATAGCATTCAGAAGTATAGCCATGACCCAACACAGAAAGTAGTT
>NC_082397.1:10932561-10971076 GCF_031168955.1 Gadus macrocephalus | reverse complement strand
TTTTTGGAAAACTGGTGTTTTGAGGCGGGCCTCGATCTGAAGACAACTCACCACGCCTGGCCACACACAGCCACGCCCGACGGATGGCAAAGGGCCTGCTGGGTCGACGAGGTAGCGGGTCGTTAGGCACAACACACACACACACACACACACGCACACGCACACAGGGAGGTGATTAGCGGCTAGGTGTTGCGTAGAGGTTACCCTTGCATACACCTCACTTGCATACACGTTCTAATAGCGTTGCTATTAGAACGGCTGTGGCCTTCTGATGAGCTATGTCGCTGTCGGGCTTTCAAAACAAGCCGGGGGTGTGTGCGGTAATTGCATCACGGCGGCGTGCGTGCGTGCAGAGTGAGTTAAGATGGACCCTCTCTTAATATCGCACTAATCAATCACTTTTACCGGGCGTTACGGTGGAAGGAGGCTTCCCCCCCCGAAGCGCGGCCTCACACTAACAGCAGATCGCTCCTCCTTTAAGCCCCCTTCTCTGGACTCCTCCATCAGTATGCTGGCCCTGTGTGTGCAGCGAGAGCTTAGCCACCTCGTGAACATGCTAATTAAAGGCGGCCCGTATACGATTCACACGGCCACTTTCTGTTTTTTCCTTCACGGCAGACGTTGGCTTCTTCATGTTTTTTATACTTGTTCCGTTTTGGTTTGTTGATGTTTTCACACGACGGTACATAAATGGGCTTGGATGGAAGTGACGCTCCCTGGATGATGTGTCCCTGTGTGTTAGTCACACAGCATCCTGTGTGAGAACGCGTGTGTGCCCGGTCACACACTGTTCCGAGCCAGCACCATCGCACTGTGAATAACGTATATGATATATACGGCCGGGGTTTAGAGATCCGATGACCAGTGGCCCGACTTGATATCATCTAGGCTACGCCTATTTGAAGACAACAGAGGGAAAATGCATTTCGCCCCGCATGCGGTGCCCTTCATGCGTGTAGGTCTGCAGAACACGTACACGACGTAACGCAATTCACCAGCGTGTGTTGGTGATGGAGAGCGGATAAACGCAGGGAGCTCGCCTGCCTGGGCTCGCTAACCACCACGAGAGAAGTCATGTTTTGTGCCTCTACTGGTGGGTGGATGTTTGTGTGTCTAGGAGCGCCGGATAACCAACTGCATTGATTTGCTGCGAGTGTTTGTCACAAAGCAAGGCGGCGCAGAGTCAACCAGAACATGCCGTGGGCGGCAGGCCCCGGCTCGCAGGAGAAGGCTTAATGGAAAGGAGCGCGCGTCGCGGCGTCTCTGTGCCGTTAGGTTCAGGGCACAAGTTTTACCAGCTTCGCACAACGCCTACCATGTGGCAGTGGACGGTGTGTGTGTGTCGTGTATTGTGTGGTGTGTGTGGGTGTGTGTGTGTGTGTTTTCAAGGTGCATTCACACACACACACACACACACACACACACACACACACACACACACACACACATCCTACAGATACATAATATACACAAAGATATCCTACACCCATGCCGATATATATCCTACACACATCCTACACACACACACACACACACACACACACACACACACACACACACACACACACACACACACACACACACACACACACACACACACACACACACACACACACACACACACACACACACACACACACACATCCTACGCATACACAACATACACATCCTACACAAACACACACACACACACACACACACAAACACACACATCATACACACGCAAACACATACCCTACAGATACACACACACGCACACACACTTGAGTCCATCTTGCTTAGTGTTGACGCGAAGATTAATTTTACATATGTAGGCCTAATACCATTTCAACAACAATCAGTCATGTCCGCCAAAAGACAGTAAATGATGACATCAAATGTAATCATAACTGTACCGAAATGGTACTTTGACTGGGTAAAAATGACATCACGTTGCTGCAATGCTGCACTTGCATCGAGGTGTCAAACTCCGTCTTCCTCTATCAATTAGGAGGACTCACTGGTCAACGGTTCGCCTGCTGGGAGGTGCTCGGCATGCCCATGTCATCATGCCGTGGTGAACGCACGCCTCCTTTATATTGTTCATCATCCGGTTATTGCGCAGGTGGGCTGAATGCTGAGTCGGGACACATTGCAAGATCCCATGTTCTCTCTCTGGGACCCAGTGAGATCCCCCCCGCCCCACCACAGCCACCACCCGTAAGCAGTCGACCGCATTGTTTTGTACGAAGGGGCGATGCAAACCGAGCCATGTATAACAACTAATTGCTCGCGTGGATACGCACCTTTACGACCCAAAGAAAACGCGCTTTACCCATTTCGGGTGGGACTGCTTTCATGTGCTCACACGATGGAAGTTATGGCAGCGGACGGCCACAGCACAACCACAGACCTCTTTTTATTCATTTGTGGAGTTAAGATGATATAAAGGCGTTTTTATTCGTCTGTTTGTGGGTAGTTGTCCACCTCCGTCCATCTTCTACGCTTTCACACCACTTGGATGCGAACACAATTCGGTCGGCGTGCTCGTGGATTTTTACTCGTCAACCTTCAACGCGTCCGCCTCGCAGGCTTCAAGATCACCAGGCTGCACTGCTCCCTGCAGCTCCGCGTCCCGCGTCCCGCTCTGCGTCTCACTCTGCGTCCCGCTCGTTTGGTCTGTAGCGATGGTGTGGAGGATGAGACTGAGCGAACACGAATGTTTCCCTCTCCCCGCTGGGCTCTAACCTCCTCTTCTGGGCTCTAACCTCGTCACCAGTCAGCCTGAATCCGTCTGGGTCTGCGTCACCGTCGAGATGTTTGGATGTAGGATTCCGCTTCCCATGTGAAAGTGAGACCCATTCTCCCTTCTGGGTCCCAGTTGGATGTTTTAGGTGGGGTTTCGACCCAATACAGGTAACAAAAGCGGGGCACGGACTGTGTGGATGACACTCGAACGCAACTGTTTACCCCTCTGTGGATTTTTTTTTTTAAGTCGACGCATCGCAGCCGGGCAAGTCTGTGTAATATTCGATTTGGAATAAACTCTGAGCATCGGAGCTCCTCGGTGAGATCCTTCTCCGATACGTGTGGGCTGCGTTGGACATCATGCCCGATCGGTCCCATTCTTCAACATCTGCCGAGATAGCCCACTTTTCCTGGCCGAGGTAAGTCATACTAAATACGGCGTAAAGATACGTGTGTGTGTGTGTGTGTGTGTGTGTGTGTGTGTGTGTGTGTGTGTGTGTGTGTGTGTGTGTGTGTGTGTGTGTGTGTGTGTGTGTGTGTGTGTGTGTGTGTGTGTGTGTGTGTGTGTGTGTGTGTGTGTGTGTGTGTGTGTGTGTGTGTGTGTGTGTGTGTGTGTGTGTGTGTGTGTGTGTGTGTGTGTGTGTGTGTGTGTGTGTGTGTGTGTGTGTGTGTGTGTGTGTGTGTGTGTGTGTGTGTGTGTGTGTGTGTGTGTGTGTGTGTTCACTTTGATCCTATAGCAGCGATGGGTGTTAAAACAAAGCGTTATTAAGCCCAATCGACGACCTGATTCCGTCTCCCATCAGAACAGGCTGTCCAGAATGTAGATGGCTGCTGATATGCCGCATAGGGTGTATAAAAACTACCACATGTACCCTCCTGTTCCACCGACATGTCTCCCCGTCTATGTATCATGCGTTATAGAGGTCTAGTTTGGGCTGATCGCATCTCCATGGACCATGATCATATCATGTCATGTAAGCCTGCATGCTGTCTCACTCCGAGGGGCGTAAAAACAACGATTCTGATGGAAGTTGAGATTCACCTCCTGCCTATTTAAGTTATCGAAGAACAGAGGGCCTATACACCAGTCCAGCCAAGTCTGTCTGCATCTGTCTGTCGATCTGCCTGTCCCTCTCTCTTTCCGTTTGTCTCTATATCTCCTGGTATTCGTATGTGCTTTTTCCAAACACCGGTGTTAAGTATTAATGGTTGAAATGGTGGAGGCTGTGCTGATAACGCGCTGCTGCTATCATGATCTGCAGACGCACTCCCCTGTGCGGCACATCGCGTCCACGAAATGAGCGCACACTGGCAGCACTGTTTGTTTAGGCGGTGCTCAGCATCTATCACGCACAACACCATCCCAGGGCGGATCACGGAGGCTGTATGGGAGCGTATGGGTTGGTTGGTGGTACCCGGGTGCGTATAGATGGTGTTTGGGCACAGCTGCATGGACGCGCTGGGAGGGCTGGGACTGGAGCGCAGCCGCGCAGGGGTAATGGATCGGGCGTGTCTGAATCAGCACGACGCCGGGTGTGCTCTCAGACTTCTTTAAAACCAGAAGTGGCTTCGTATTAATGCATTCATGTATTAATGATTAGGTGTTGCAGGACTGGCTTTCTAATGGGGAATGGATCTCGAAACTAACCACGTGATCATCCAAACACTCCCGTCTGTTTTTAGCCTTTTTATCAACGTGGTAAAAAGTTGTTCTTGATTTGTTGGTTCAGGCCTATAAAGTGTGAGCCCTCACCCCTTCATTTTTTTCATGCACCATCTCGCAATCGAAAATAATCTCTTTGGCACAGTGAATAGATGTTGGCAGCGCTTGAACAGAAGGTAGCACTATTCTCAATCATTTGTCGTCCCTGCGTGCTGTACTCATTGCCTATGCACGGGCGTTCCACCGTGTCAGCCGCTGTAAGAGAGTAGGGGGCTCCATTTACTTTGTGGCTATTTTATCCTCCTCGCTCGACGCAAGTGTTCAAAGGGGGTCAGTGCATGGTCACTGCACTGATCTCCTCGGTTTGAGGATGTATACCACAACAAACGGTGGGGGTGAGGGGTGAGGAGTATGCAGGCATGGGGGGGGGGGGGGGGGGGGGGGTGCATAGCCATTAGACCGAGGTGAGGCTGAATGTCAGTGTGTGTGAAGTGAAGGCAGCGATATGGGTGTATATGTACGTGTGTGGGGGGGGGGGGAAGCAGCCCCAAGGGAGGGTTAAGGCATCGAGCGGCCATCGTGGCGTAAAGGTCTGAGAGCCATAAGAGCTGTTCTGCAGGCCAGCGGTTCTAAACACGACAGAGTGCCAGCTGGTTCTACAGCAGCCCTCTCCCCGGTGCCTTGTGGGACTGGATGTGCTGCGCTTTCCCAGTTTAGCCACCAACTCCCTCCAGTGTTCTTGGCTAAAGATATACAGTGGAATTAAATGGAAGGATACTTCCAGCATCTGTCTGCCACTCCCCGGTGTAGGCTTTCTCACGCGTACATCACGCCACTTCTATAAGCACTCCGAGACCTCAGGTGTTATTTTAAGTGAAGTGTTTTATGGTATAGACTACACATACACAGTCCCATCACTGTAACTTAATCTGAGTGCGAGTACTATGTATGTTATTGACAAGAGTGTCTTACCTTTAAACCCTTGCCACATCTGCATAAATATCTCTCTATATGTGCATCATGGGGGTTTGAACGTGCAGAGCGCTCAGAGTCTAACGAGTTGTACTCTCTGGTGAGTGGACGACCCTAACTCTCTCTGTGTGTGTGTGTGTGTGTGTGTGTGTGTGTGTGTGTGTGTGTGTGTGTGTGTGTGTGTGTGTGTGTGTGTGTGTGTGTGTGTGTGTGTGTGTGTGTGTGTGTGTGCACACGTGTACGTGACTCAGTCTTTACCGACTACTCCCCTAGTTCTTTAAGAGGTGATGATCATCGCCTCTCGGGTGTGTCATCCTGTTGCACGGTGTTGCAGTAGCAGCAGCTCTGGGTGGTGGTGTAAGAACTACGTCAACTCTCATTACCAAGCATTACCCCCCCCCCCCCCCCCCCCCCCCCATAAAAACTCAAACACTCAGTGTGTGTGTGTGTGTACAAAGCACACTGTACAACGCATCTCTCTAAGCAGATTACTTGCATAAAGAGGCTCCACAATATAATGTATAGCAGAGGGTGAGGGAGGGAGGGAGGGAGGGAGGGAGGGAGGGAGGGAGGGAGGGGAGAGTCTTCCACTTGCTGCTTCCTCAGAGAGTGTACCGGGCCGTGGGGTGAGATTAATGGCTTCCCTCTTGCGGGTCCGTCCGTTGTGTTACAGCAGCTGTTGTGCGTGCCTTGTGTGCTGGTGTCATGTGTTAAAGTCTGCAGAGGCACAACTGATATGTGGGTAATCGTCTCGTGCGGCCACGAGAGAGAACCAGGCAGGGAGGCTGTTTATGGATTATTAAAGGGGACAATACCAGGCAAGTTTATAGAGTTGATTAAAAACACTTTTGTCCTCGACGGGGAGGGGAGGGGGGAGTAAGAATGCGACTTTCCAAAAGAGGGCACACAAGGCCATATCTGCCTTATTTTATGTCTTGTGATGTAAGTGGGCCTTTGTACCCCGAGAGACGTTTCTCCCCTCGTAAAAAGGCCAGGGTTCGTCTATGCGGCGTTCCGTCCTCTGGATGTTTCCTCTGACACTCCGGGCCGAGCATGCGGTACAGTACAGCCCTTGTGTGTCTCGTGTTCATGTGTCACTGACAGTAATTCGCTCCTGTCAAAGAGGAGAATGGCTACAATATTTGTCGTCAATGGGAGGAGGTTGAAGCTCATTTGTGAGATTTTGATGTGATGAGTCATTTTTTGTAGGGTTGAATATCATTTCAGGGAAAATTGAACCATGTCAAACAAACTCACAATGCGAACGCATTCATGTCAAAGAGCATTAGCATTCATGTTTTTGGGTGCTTGTTGAATTAATAACCACATTTAATAAAGCATAAATAAACAATACAATGCAAGAACACACAAGAAATAAAAGAAATGCAAAAAAAAAAATTGAATTTAAAAATACGATTCTTCGTCTCTGCATCCGAGTCGGGTTCAGCCAAGACGGTGTTAGGCCATGTCTGGCATCCTGTGCGACAGCACAAGTGGAACTGTCAAACAGGATGGGGTCACGATGGATGGTATCAAGGAACGGTTCAGTCTCGTTTGGGGTTTGCGAGATCCTCTGTGCTTTGCACTCCTCTACCCTCACATGAATAAAACACAATCGCACTGAGGGCAACATGTAAGATGCATCACCTCTTCAGCAGAGGCCTCTCACAAGCTTCACCGCGGGATGACTTCTTCTTTTCTTTTTCTGTACTAAATACAGAATGGATATCTCTAAAAAAAGAAAAAAACTCAAAAGAATGGCCGAGCAGCTGGAGTCTGTCATAGGTGTTCATACTTTTCTGATGTTTCCTCCGAGCCAAAAGAGTTGGAATAATGAATTTCCCCCCCACCCCCCCATCCTCCTCAAGAGTTTCACCAAGGCCAACTTCCTTATTGTACGCCCTGAAACTTGAATGTGGGCCAGGAGCATTTTCTGTCATCCCAGAGCTAGCTCTGGCACTCCTGGCTTCACCTGATAAAAAGGTGGAGGGGGGGGGGGGGGGGGAGAAGGAGAGAGAGAAGTTACAATACAGGGAACAGTGGTGCCTATAGGGCAAGCTGGCAGGAAGTACACAGTGACTTCACATCGTCAAATGGAGAGACTGAGTGTTAATAGACCAAAGAGCAGCGGAGGTTCAGCAAAGGCCACTGAAGAGACCAGGGAAGACAAAGAACGTACGCCAGGACATCACGGGCTGAAGGGGCGAGGGGGAATGTCCTGTCATGATAAAGGTCTACGAAATATATAAGTACATGTCCTTCACTTTCAAGGATACTGTGGGGGATGATGGTCTCACACACACACACACACACACACACACACACACACACACACACACACACACACACACACACACACACACACACACACACACACACACACACACACACACACACACACACAGCGAGCCCCATTGTTCCCCATATAAATCCTCGCCCTATCCCTACACGCGGGCTCTGCTGTGGCTGGCGACCATCAAAGTGAGATAGAAACGTCTTCGCTGTGTTCGAGGCCCCGAGCAGAAGAAGACAGCCTTGGAAGTCCCGATGGGATGCGACCAATAGCTTTTGTTTCTTCTGCCCGCCAGATAACAGCGTTTTGGGGGTCTCCCGGCCCCCTGAAGAACCCCGGGCCCCTGGCAGGCGTGCCCGGGGGCGACGCCGCCATCGGCTGTTGTTTTCATTGGGGTGGGTGTCGAAGGCTCGGGGGCACAGAGGGGACTTAATGGAGAGCGGTGATGCATATTATAAACGGGGGGAGGAGGGAAGATGGCTGTTTGTTTGGGAAGAATGCATCGAAGCGAGGGGAAACGTATGACCCCCCCCCCTCTTCGGGAACAAAATCGATTTCAACCGTGATTTGACTGACGGCTTCAGACCGTGTTGATTTCTTCGGTTTTATCCGAAGTCCCCCTTTCGTTCGGCTTGTGTGAGATGTGTAGTACACAAACATACATGCACACACACACACACACTTGCGCACAAACACCACTACACACACACACACACGTACACACGGCAAAAACGTACATGCATGTAAACAGTCTGAAACACTTAGAAACACTGAAGAACCTGTCCCGATAAATGTTGCATATGTATTCTAGGATTTTACTGCTTTTAAGACCAGGGGCCTCATTTATAAAACTGTGCATGTGTACAAAGGAGAAATCGGTATGAAATATTCAGAATATATAAATAGTTTCCATTCAACGTTATAATCTCCTTGTTTGCATGACTAGCCTATCTAGTCATGCCCTCTGAGAAACCACGGTCATCCATAAAAAGTATATTTGTACATATACCAAGAACTGGGGACTGCGTAACCTTCTGTTGGCAGTTCGCATTGGAGCTGCATTCAAGACAGATCCATTTGAGACCGGAATAGCCATCTTTGTGGGGAAGGTTGAAGAGATGCAGAAAAATTAGCAACCTCAGCACATGCTTGTGTGCGCATGGAGGAAATGCTACAGAATTAAAGACTGGGCCCGATGACTTTCTTTTTCTCTTCTTTTGGAAGATGCTGTTTGATTTTGGTTAAGCATTTACTGCCTGGGTTAAGAGCTCCCTCAGAGATGCAGAAATAGTCCTGTTTGATTTTGTGTTGGTGGGAATCAATGTTTGTGTTTTACAGTATTTGCTGAGAAAGTTTTATTTTATACGCAAACGGACCATTCATGCACCTTCTCCAACCAGTCCTTATTAAATTATTAAAGCATGCAGATTACCGTGACAGTATTCATTGATTTGTATATCAGTTAGTCATATTTCAAGGGCATGTTTTCCAATGAGGCGCCAGTGCAACGCTGGGAAACATCTTACTGTTCCCTCCATAAATCATCTGCCATTCTGGTAGAAGCATACTCTCTCTCTCTCTCTCTCTCTCTCTCTCTCTCTCTCTCTCTCTCTCTCTCTCTCTCTCTCTCTCTCTCTCTCTCTCTCTCTCTCTCTCTCTCTCTCTCTCTCTCTCTCTCTCTCTCTCTCTCTCTCTCTCTCTCTCTCTCTCTCTCTCTCTCTCTCTCTCTGTGTTTGGTGTTGTTGTTATTTGAAATAAAGGTTCACATCCAGTCCAGAGCAAGGATAGTGTTCTATAAATATTATGTGTCGGGTACTACTACTAAAGCCTCCTCTGTTATTATTACTGTTCCCAGCATGTTGGGGGATGGTATCTTGCTAAAAAGGCCTCTGGATAATGCCAGGCTTTTTGGTTGCATGGGATAAGTGCGGCCATTAGTAATAATATATAGGCTAGATGTCTGCACCGCAAGGGACGTTCAGCAGACTATGAGAGCAGACTTTCAACCTGGGTTATAATAATCCCTTTCTCCCCCTTTTTGATTGGGAGTTTGATTACAAGGTGAAGGAATGGTGAAGGCAGGAGCTCCAATGACCTGAACCACTTCTGCATCCATCTGACCCAAATGCATGCAAGAGATAAGGGTTTACACTCGTTGGATGTTGTTTCCCTGATCCTGTTTGATAGCACGGCGCGTTTCCCCGGCTAATAATAAACGGCCCTGGGGTTCTGACGATACCTGACTGGGGAGGTTTAGCTAAAGGGTAGAGGCAGGGTGTTTGTGTGAACATACAGATGGTTGAGTGTTGGGTAGCCTACCTCTTTTAAATGGTTGGTGGGGAGTTGTTAGGACATTGGAATGCCGGTTCTTCTGTTTTGTATATTTTAATTTTTTTGAGTCTGATTCATACAGAGTAGACCAACTCAGTGAGCACATTAAGCATGTGGGTGTCTCGATGAATTCTGCAAACCATCTTTTATTTATTTTTTTATGCAACACAGTACATTTAACCAAGGGCATCAATTCTGCTTCAATTATTGCATTCAGCTTGACGCTATCGCTGCGTCACTCCCACCTTAATCCATACGATCGGTCTGATTAGATCGACTGATCCAACGAATATTGATCCTATGTTTAATGATCATCTGAGACTGTCTCTCTGTCTGTCTTCTGACCGTCTGCCTCTCGTCTCTGTGTCTCACATATTCATTTTCCTGTTCTGCTATTCCAGCAGACTAATTGCTTACTGGCCAGCCTGTCTTGCGGTAGACATTGGGCAACGAGGCACTAGTGGAGACGTAAAACAACCGCAGTGAGACGCGCAACTAACAACAGAAAACGAGTAGACCGTGACTGTTTACCCCCTGTCGACCGCAACACCGTACCGTTGTATTTCCTAAATGTCTTCCCGCCTCCTTCAGGACGCTAAATCACCAGGAGTAAACATCACCGCCCACTTTACCGCTCGGCCTTCCCTGAACACGCCACGCCACGCACCGCGCGCTTGTAAGACCTGCCAAGTCGGGGAGTGAGCGGCTTCGGTGGAGAATAAGTGGAGTTGTGCCACGTCCAGGCACCGATCCGTCAGTCAACACGACAGGGACCCCCGCTCCTTCTCAGGGTTCTGCATCAGCGCGGGGGGCGGAGGGCGGCGGTCAAATTGACTTGCATGAGACGCGAGCGAAACGAAAAACAGGAACGTTGCCACGCCGACGCAAACCTCGTCGAGAACAGTGGTGACACGGCCGTCTCCTGGCATGCCATACCTGTCCGTCAAGACGCATCGAAACGCGGCGAGCTGTCAGCGCTGTCGCGGGGAGCGAGAGCGGTGAGACCTACCCCCCTCCCCCGTTGGAGAGCCACGTGTTGATCAGATGCTTGGGGAAGGAAGGAAGCCACCGTCTTAGTGTCTAGGCAGAACGCCGAGGCGTTCACGGTGAATTCAAACTCTTGGAGGCAATTAATCCGTTTTTGACTAAAAGGAGAAAAATGGAGCGAGCACACACATGGTTTTCTAATGTGCCTGGAAGCCCTAATGATCATGATGATGGAGTTAAATGACCAGCTGATGGTAACATGCCACTGCATCCAGTCATTGGTGGCCCCGGCTTTATTGACTGAAATGGCTTCAGTTATAGCAGCCATTAGTAATGGAGTACCGCACATTCACATTGAATGAGAGGCAACCTTGTGACTTTTTTATTCACAAGGGTATTCTAGATCGTTGCGTCTCCCCTGGCCCACTTTTTTTGGTGATGTGCTTATAAGATGCTTTTCCGTCCTGCCTCTCATTCTTACAGACTAGGTTTATTATTACTACATATATATTATACTGAAATCTCTTTGGTTAGTGTACTGTCAAATATGGTTTGTACTGTTCTTTTCATTTCAAGGTTAAGCCTGTACATTGAGTTGTTTCTCATCATGAACAACGTTTCGGATTTATTTGCTCGCAGCAATATCTCTGATAGGAGGCTATATTTCTTTTTGACCTCATAGTTATATAAATGCACTGTGAATTCAATAACTGCCGCCGGTTTGACAAGACAAATGGCACCCCTGACCATGCGATATTGCAAATCTACCAGAGCTGGCCTCATTGGGAAAACGGCTCAGAATAAGTGGGTCAGGTGCATGGTCCGAGATCGAATGGTAATGGGCCGCACGGCCCGCCACGTGGCCGTCGATGGAAGACTGAGATGAAGAGGAAGAAGAGGTGTTATCTGGGTGAACGCACTACACTAAGGAGACGGGTCAGAAAAGAGCTGACCTCTGGATACCTGCAGTGGTCATCCATGCGCCTCGTTCCTGGAGAACGGGATTTAATAGACCAACAGAAGCTGCTGTTTTCCAGAGTCTGTTTTCCAGAGTTTCTTGTGTTTGTGTTGGAGTGCAGAGCTGTTTGTGTACAGGTACCCCTGGTGATCTGTAATCACACATTTCACCAAATGTTTCCCGTGCCTTGATTGTGTGCGGGGGTGACCTCGTGTCCCATCGTAACCATGGCTACGATAAGCGGTGTGTAAGGCGGTGTAGGCACGCATGAATGGATGGACAGAAGTATTATGGGTGGGTAGACGCACGCATGGACGGCTTTAATGCACGTAATAAAGCGAGAATGGCTGTAAAATCCTCCTTGAATCACCATGTAAATTACCAAATTCTGACATCAGGGATTTCTTTATGGCATAGTAGTTCGACCTTGGAAGTGTCATTGCGAGGATGTTTCATTCCTTGATACAATACAACAATAACAAGTATATTTATTTATTAATATAAAGTCATTTATGGACGTATATATATGAATCCATGAGAGTATATCGACGTGTATGAAAGGATGCATTAGTGTGTGGCGTCGGGTTTCAGTGCAGTAACCCTCACACTCCGACTCGGGCGAAGATTCAATTAGAACAGATATGTTCTCCGTCGTCTGTTTGGTCTGATGTGTCTGGCAGAAAGGAAAGCGTTTCCCCCACATCTTTTTGTCCTGACGGGGTGTTTTTAGACGGGGGCAGCTGACAGAGAGAGGGACTTGCAGCCTGCTGTCACATGAATAGCTCCGGGCTAAGGTCCATTGTATCGGAGGAAGCAGAAGCTGTCGTGGATTTCATTGACTTTAAAGATACCCTTGTGGAGATGTTTCATCGTCACGAGAGGTTTCACTTCTTTATTTAT
This sequence comes from Gadus macrocephalus, assembly GCF_031168955.1. NCBI lineage: Eukaryota > Metazoa > Chordata > Actinopteri > Gadiformes > Gadidae > Gadus > Gadus macrocephalus. The sequence goes on along the minus strand of NC_082397.1, from coordinate 10,958,245 downwards.
TAATGTTTCTGAAGAGAGACGTTCACACTGTAACAATGGCAACAGATACCAGAACGCTAACATGTGTAGTATAGCCTGCTGGTTAACTATTGGAGAGTGGGGCGGGGTTAGGGGGATGTTTGGCTTAATCAGGTTAACCAGATGAGTCTTAAATTGTTTCATGAACATTATTAACAGAAAGCGCCGCCGTGCCTACCAGCATGTGTAATCAACAGTCAGTGTTGCCACAATTTGTGATATTTACGGCAAAATCATTTCGAGAAAACTACTGCCCTGATTTTTCTCAAACAATCAAGTAAACAAGAAACGCTAAAAAGCGATGAAAACCCCCATCGAAAAATAGCACAACCCAGAACCCGCGTGCTAATCAATTGAAATTAGCAATAAGGAAGAGCGAACAAAAGCCATGCAAAGCAGATGCAATTTTATGTGTGACTTGGGGGGGCTGTGTAGCTCTCAGCGTGGCTCCGGCTCTAATCAGGGGCCCAGCATATGGCTGATGGCCCGCAGCCCTGGTGCTTCTCTGGTGCGCGTACAACTAAGAAAATAAAGACTGTGTCATGGTTTGGTGGGTGTCTCCAACACGCCTACCTGATGGGACACAGACAGAAGTCTCCCTTCCCTGGAGCAGGTAAAGGAGTGAAACTAGTATGACCATGGGGGTTTATTCAAGGGCATTGTTGGGTACAATGTTGTGCTTTGAAATTCTTCCGTATAATTAAATTAAAAGGTACTTTGAGCGTGAGTGACGTTTAACTGTGTGTGTTACATTTTACTGCTGGTTGTCGGCGATCCATTCTGAAACATGCCCTGATTGCAGACTTCTGACTTGACAGTGTTTTAAATCGGCTTTGACGAACCTTGATAATGAAACGTGTGCAAAATGTCATCCAAACTTTTCCCATTTCGAACAATAAGGTCAGCTACTGCAATGAGCGTATCAATAGTTCATTTTAAAGCCGTTGCTCAAAAACGTATCTTCATAAGTGCTGGATAGCGAGTAGAGTTGTTAAGTTTGTATAGTAGCATATAATACAGTATTTGACTTGGTTTAGGAAAAACGCATATATTTTCTTGTCTGTTACATCACTTGGATTTTCATAATACAATTTTGAATAAGTTATGCATCAGAAAGGAAAGACAGATTTTGCCATGTTTGTGTTAGGAACATGGACGCCTTTTAGAGTGCCAGTACACGATATAAGTGTACCATAACTATACATATTAGGTGCTCTGAAGGAAACATATTATTATCCCTAAATGGAGTGATGGCGTTGATATGCTGACTCCACGCTGTTAATGGAGCCTCAGAGAGAAATCTATTTTTAGGAAATGTTCACAATTCATTTGCTTGATTGACAGCGCACCCATTTGGAAATCACATTTATACAAACACACAATCGCCCTGTCGCCTTTCGTTTCTCTATTTCCGACCGTTTTATAGTATTTAAATATTCAAACCCTTTCCCTGATCCGATCCTTCCTTCCCCCCTCTCTTTCCCCTTCCCCCGATTCCATCCACAGTAACAGACTTTTAATAGGAATAAGTAATAATTTTTCACATCAAAAATGCATTATGGATCCACAGTTTGAGCTTACCAATTCACGCCCGGGGCAAAGTATAATGGAACCATGAACTCAAAGTTTCACAGCCGTAAGTATATAGAATATTGCTCCAACAAGTGCCGGATATAAAGGCAGTCTTTTCCGGCCAAAGAAATGGGTATGAAAAAACTAAGTGTAGGGAACATTATGGTATCTTAAAAAAAGGTCAATATCCAGGTGCTGTTCTGTTCCCTAAGAAAGAGGCTGTCCATGAATAATTAGTTCAGTCTGAGCTTAGTTGCTAAGAGGCTTAGGAGGCTATGAGCTCCAGTGTAAGCCGGCTTAGGGGGGTAAGTCTTGTAGACCAACTACTGGCATGTTCTCTTGTGCCTACCACTCTACCACGTACCACCAGTGCGTTGATACAACTCTAGTTTCTCCAGTTTGTCGTCTGTCCGTTGATTGATTTAAACTTTATTATTATTATTGGGTTCTGCTGTGCCGTCAGCCGTGGCGTCCAAACTAATTATCATGGCGATGAGCAACTGAATCTGCTTTCTTCTGATATTTAAGATGCTGCCACGACTTAACATTAGCTTGTTAGCATGGATCATTCTTGACCTTGATTCAAATCACCGGGGGGAAAGAGACCATTTAGAAACCTGAAGGATATTTCCCCCAAAAAAGTGTTTGTTTTTGGGGAATCACAGGTCTTCCATAAGATCGTTTTTCCTAAGATATTTTCCTATAATAAACGAGTGACCTTTTTTGTCCGGCTTCCCCTGCCAATTGTGATGAAACTGTCAGATGTCCTGCAGTACTACCTGTGGCTCTTCCTCAGACATGATTAGCTCTCACCTCTGACCAATGGGCTCCATTCAACGGCTGTGTCTCCTGATACAGCAGATCTCTGCACTCACGCTAGCACACGGGAGGGGGAACCTTGTTTTTGTCTCTAAATCAACATAGCTCCTGTGCAACTGGGCTTCACATGAGGGAGGAGGGCCGGGGACTCACTGGCACAAGTCATTCCTCCTCATTTGATTTTGTCCTTTGTCCCTGGCGTAGCGATCTGTGTCCAATGGCGGCCGTGACTTTCACCCAGAAGAGAATAATAGAGACTTATAGATACAGTGTCAATAAAGGGGCCTGTGCACTCGTTGATCACGTTTAATGACCGTTTTGCTCTTTAACCAACACTGTGGAAAGACTTGTTTTTACGGCGGTTACCTAAGAAGAGAAACAAGGCTAATAAAATATTCTTCCTGCAGGAGATGCAGAATTAGGACTTTAACGCCATCAGAGCCAATGGTGCATAGCGCGCCTTGCACTGGAGGCAAGTGCCAGCAAATGTTCCTGCTTGTAATTTAGCCAGAGAGATTTCTTCATCCACCATTTCCCCGTGAGATCTTTTTATAGAACGACGATAAAGTCTCCATCTGTCGTGATGGTGCTGAAAATAGTTAGAATAGTTATAAACCGCATAAACGAGAGAAGAAAAATAAAAAGACGCCCCCGTTTTTTTTAATGACCGACGCAGATGAGATGTGTGGAGGAAATATGTTTTCAATTCAGTGTAATTAAAAGTGTTTTGCTTCTCTCCGCGGCGGTTTAGGTTTGTTAACCAACCGTGATGGACAGAGAACCCCTGGGCAACCTGTCCACAGATGGCGAAGGTTATTTAATGTACACAATAATGCGCGAGATGTGAAGTAGCTAGCTAAACACCCATTAGCATTTATCCCCCACTGGCTACCAATATCTGTTCTCAAAGATCACACCCAGGCCGAAAGAAAATGTAATTCCTTTGGCAAGGAGACCCGTTTTTCTGCCGGAGGCCTGAGGGGCCGCACCTAGTGGACGCTGGTGGTAATGGAATCAGGTAGTTGTATGACCCAGGACTCATATTGCATATTGCACGGTTTCACTGCCTCTCAACCCCCCTGCCTCTCCACCCCCCCTTAGCAAAGCCAATTAGCTGAATGTGCAGCTATTTATGTCTGTCAACTTAATTTTAAGGCTATGCCTTAGCACAATGTCTCATTGTGTTGTGAGAGGAATGACAAAAGCCATCGTTGGAAGTGTATCTCACGCAACAATGAACATGGTGCTGAGTAGGGAGGTCAGGGTGAGTTCAGAGTGACTTCTGTATGCATCTCACCATTGAATGTTTTGCCCTAAAAAGAATCCTGTCTGACAAGCATACCTTAAGTAACCCGAGTTCCTCAAGGAAAGAATGTCTTTAGCTGAATTCCATGTACGCACAAAGCAGGACTGCTTACTGTTGGTACAGTAAGCTGACAATATCCTCCGAAAGCCTTTTTGGCGAGCTCAGACGAAAATCCCCCCTTTCCGAAACAACAAAAACTGCTGCAGCTTTTGCATTGTGTCGCTGACTAGGAATCAACATGCATGTCTGCTTAGCAACTTGAGGGATGTCGCTTAGTAACCGTTTATGGTTATGCGCTGTATATCTTAACCACCAGTTGTCAACAACTCTGCCATCATGTCGGATATTTCGTTGAATCTGGATTTACGTTAACTACTGCATGTAGTTATGCTGCTGGTGGGCTGCAGCATGTATCATCCCGACCTATTGACTTCCCCAGGGAACATGCAGCAGTGCTTTAAGCGATGACAAATTTCACTAATTGTTGTCCCCGTGGCGGTTTGGCAGTGTGCGTTTTGATTTGAAGCTTTAAACTCTGATGTAACCCTTCAGTATCGTACAGCTCGCCACAGCCTTGGGCAGGAGGTAACACTGCATCCATTATCATGCACATGTTCTCGAGGACGGCAAGTTGTGAATTAGTATGCAGAGAGCTTCCATAGCTTACCGACAGTGGCCTCGTAATTGAGTAAAATAGAGACTGATTTGGGGTTTTGTCTTGTAATAAATTGTGGCTCTCACAACAAAGAATGGAGATTAATAATAATGGTTGCGTCTTCCCGGGCTGTGTTTAGTTTAATTCAGTATTTTATATGAGACCACCAACTAGTTAGTAATAGATAAATTCTCCAGCCAATATTTTTTATTGGGAATAAGTACATTGTTATTTATTTGTAGTCAACCCCAGACATTTCATTAGATAATTAAACCTTTATGAGCTTAGAAAATGAAAGCAAATACTGGCAACAATTTTGACAAACTGCCAATGTTTTTCTGGTCTCTGCTCCAAAAAGCTCACACATTAAAATATCCGCGATAACGGGTACAATATTCTCCATGGTAAAATACCCCATAGAGCGAGACAGAACAGTCGTTCATGGATCATTTTCAATGACAATTCATAATACCAACAATACTTATAATTCACAAACTCATAACGGCGCGTAATTAAACGACACCGTGGGAAAACCGAAACGAAAGGTCACCGCTTTATTTATTAGGCTGTGGTTCGAGAGAGCGACGTCGTTGTGTCACTGTGTCCCTTGTCTGCAATGACTTCCCACTAATGACTCGGCCCACTGATGTATTCATCACCCGGCTGTTGCCCAGAACATGGTAGTACCCGGCAGGGGGGCATCCGTCACGCTGTGCTCCTCTACACGTTTCCTCCGTGCCCGCGGTAGGCGTTCAACACCACAACCGCACACGACTTCCTCCACAACACCCAGACACGCACGCGGCCCTGAGATCTCCATCATCGGGCCCCGGAGATGCTGTTGAGCCAATCCCCCATCAAGAGAAACAGATCGGCATTTCCAGCGATAATGACGAATCAACCAACCGCCAGCAGGCAGGGAAAAAAGGGAATCTTCATGTATTTCGGTGTGGAGTCAACTAGTTTCTTGATTGGCATTAGCATTGGAATTGTCATGGGACTCTGAGGATTTGCAGATTCAGGGAGAGAGTGCTCCGCGGGAGTTCAGTGAAGGGTGGAAGTATCGGTGTAGCAGCAGAAGTGATCCACCCCCCGGTGTCTCTCGTCGGCCAGACAACTGATTCCTGCCGGAGCTTTGTACCGGCGGCGGCTGTGGATCTCGTTAGAGGTGTGATTGAAACAGGGCAAGGCAGGGCCGCTGTGTTTGACAGATGGAGGGAGCAGTAAGATTAGCTACAGGTACTACTGAGACATGCTGACTCCGCACATGCGACTTCTGTAATGACTTTAGGGCGGTGGGAATCACAGTTTAGCTAATGCAGCGAGAGTGTATTTTAGCTGGCAATGTGTGGCTAATTGGCGATTGAAGTTGACACATTTTCATTTAATGCAAACTATAATTTAGCTAAACAAACATTTCAAATTGGTGGTTGGCAACACTAAAATAAGATTTGCACAAAATAAACGTTGTCTCAATGATGTAGAATAACACCAATGCCTTCTGGCTGTCAACACACCAGCAGGGATGGACGTGTTGGATATTGTCTTTGGATGTTGTCAGACAGACAGGATAAATACCTAAACGTGTACATATACTGTCGATGCATAAAGTAAATGGATGCATGTGTGATGGCACACATTCATCATAAGACGTCTTGGAATGGTTTCATCCTGGGCTGAGGGATTGAATTAGGGCATGGCTGTCACCACCTCCGCCATTAAAACATGATCCACCATGCAGGCCAGTTTCAGGGCTGGGAGATGTTGAATCTCTAAAGGGGGGACATCTGAGAGGAGAGTATCTCCATCTGTCAGGAGAACAGTTTGCCTTTCAACCCTGCCCTCTGTGCCCTGTGTGATCTGTGGCCACCGGCTGTGTAATGGATTCTGTAAAGTGGATTATGTAGGAATTGTACTACAGTCCGACCACTAAACCACCACTACGCCCTCCTGTTAGGAATTCATCAGATCTACAATGGTGGAAGAATGAAAGAGCCAGAAGAATACGGCTGAAGCAGGCTGCTTCCGTCTGAAGCAGGCTGCTTCCGTCTGAAGCAGGCTGCTTCAGACGCACAGAACTGGGTCTTTATCCGTATTATTAGGCTAAATGCAATCCCATGAACATTGCGTAACTTGCATTACCGAGGGGGAATGGTTTCTGTGACCAGAAATATATATTTAGTACCTTCAAGTGAGTGAGAGAGGGTGAGAGAAAAAAGGAGAGAGAGCCTGTGGGAAAAAAAGAGAGAGGGGAGAGAGAGCGCGAGAGAGGCCATTGTGGAACAGTATTCCCTAATGCAGACCAATTTAATTTGCTCTCAACGGCCGATTGAAATGTCTTTGAAATTGAGATTCAGATTGATTATCTTTAAGTTGCTTAAAAAGGACGGCGCTGCCTCACTTTAACCTCTCTGCCTCGCCAGTCTCCCCCCCGTCCACCTCCTCTTGTATTTAGATGAGGAACGCTCTTTCTCTCGCTCTTTTTCACTTTCTCTCTTTCTCACCCTCTCCTCCTTTATAGCCCTCTCTCGTTCCCTCGCTCTCTCTTAATCCAGGAATAATGATCACAACCTCGTTTTGCCTTTTTCTTCCCTTTCTTTTCTTCCCTCCACTTCCCTTCGCCCTGCTGACATTAGCCGAGGTTTTCCCTCTTCTTGTCTGTTCCCACGTCTTTTAGTGGCAGTGTGTCACCTAATTGCACTCCCGGTGGGCTCCCTGCTGGCTTTACCCGGCTGGAAGATTCCCTGAAAGGATTCTTTCTCTGTGCTCCAGGGGCCATCGTTCACGGGGCCTCTGGAGACGGATTCTGTCCTGAGGTCGCGGCGCGCTAGCGCACTGCAGCGCTCGTTAGCATCCCAGCGCTAGGCAGCGCCTAGCGGAAAACTTCAAGAAATGGTTTTCCCCCTCGAGACGAAACATTAGTAGCACCTACCTACGTCTTTTATTTTGTAATTTGGACATTTGTGATGCTAGTCAGGAATTCAAGAGCTAAACTAAACGGGAGTATTACAGTAAAACCATTTGGATTTTTACCTTGTTCAAATGTGTTATTTTAACACAATTGTATTGTAATATTTAGTTATGCATAGCTCTGTGGGCTACTATATTTAATCACAAATTAATTTAGATTAAATCATAAACATTCAGGCGTATGTTGTTTATGTGTCGTATATTTCATTAAAATTGTGCATTCAACCCTCTCCAGTAATCATCTCACATACTAAAGCGGGTCAATACATTTTATAAAACATTTTCAGATTATCCTATTATGTGCAGAAAATAAAGCTTTGCTCATTACCTTACAAGGCACCAAGGGAGAGCTTACAGAGATGTAGTGCGGTATCAGAAATGTCTTTACTTGCTTTATTCTCCCACTGGCTGCTAACATCTGGCCTGGGACTGCTCCAGCTGACTGATGTTCAGTGGGAACCAGTAATCAACAGGACGCCAACTACTCCTTCAGCAGTCCAAGCCTCTCCTTACCTGAGCACAGCCTCTCTTAAAGACTACCCTGCTCGTCCTACACTGATCACTTTAAGTAACTTTCACGATGGGAGTAATGGACTGCACAATATTGCAGTAACATTCAGTAACAATTTTGCCCAGCATTCACCCATTGATATACACATTCACACACCGGTGGCCATGCAAGGCGACAGCCAGCTCATCAGGAGCAGTCAGGGCGAGGTGTCTTGCTAAGGGACACCTCGCCACTCAGCTAGGAGGAGCCGGGGATCGAAGTCCAACTTTCCTGGTACCAGCCAACCCGCTCTACCCCCTGAGCCACATAACGCCTAGATGAAGAAAAATAACAACAATATGATACGGTGTAGTCGATTATCCCGTTGAACAGGAGTATCTTTTTTTCCCCTCCACCTTTTGTTATTTACTGTTGACTCCCAGCGTTAGAGCGCCCCAGGGGATAATACTTGTCTATAATTGCAGTATAGGCAACACGTCAACCAGCAGACCACAGAACAATAGTTCTGTGTTACCATGTTACCTGTAAGTGCTTACTTTTTTTGCATTTAGTTAATTGTTTGATTTATTCTATGTAAGCCTTTATTTTACTTTTATTTTACTTTGTTTATTTTATGTTATGTTATCTTATTTTACTCTAACTCTGTCGTACTTTACTTTACTTTGCTTTACCACCTTTGTATTGAAACTGTTGCTCAGTAATTTTCCTCGGGATAAATAAAGCTTCTTGAATCTTAACAGCAGTGAGGAGGCCAGTGTGTGGACGGATAGCGATCGACGCTGGTCTTTGTGTGTGTACTGCATCACAGCAGGCCATGGCCTCCACGCTGCTCGACCCTGCTCCCTGTATAGCAGGCCTACGTCATTGACAGTAACCCTCTCCCTCTTAGTGCTCCGATGCCTCGTGGTAATCATTCTTTAATGGACCACAGAATGTGGGCTCAGGTTACGTCTCATCTCTCGGCTGTCCAATGCCATTTCCATGAAACTATTATGTAGCAGGGATAACAAGGCCGTGCAAGCGGCGATCGGCTATGTGACCTCGGCGTAACATCGTTTTCGGGGGGTACTTGCGGCTCAGAACTAACACGATTAATAAGAGATATCGCTGCAGAATGGAACATGGTAACTGTGATGTGTCCGTCTATTATCTGGGTCTGTCGCTGGGTCTTTGAGACACGCCGTGATGGCCAGGTGGACGAAGGGACCGCTCCGGAGGATTTAACCCGGACACGGGCCCGCGGGACAGCTGCCGATGGCAGCAGAACACAGGCCCGCTTCCATGGGAGGTTTGCTTAAATGGGCTCATTTAAATTCCGTCTCTGTCAGTCGGTGCGTCTGTTGGAATTACAGAGGGACTTTCATTTCCGTGTACAAGGGGTTTCAAAGACGGGGCTTTCCTTGATTCAAGGTGTTGGCAGCTGCATGGGGAAACACAAGAAAACAGAAAGTGCAGCACCGAGATGGGTGGCAGGTGAACACACAGGCCTGCATCATCACATGCAGAAGTATAACATCAAACACACACATATCACATATCACACACATGTACATCACACTTGCACACACAGGTAAGCATCACATACTACACATGTATACATCACACACACACACACACACACACACACACACACACACACACACACACACACACACACACACACACACACACACACACACACACACACACACACACACACACACACACACACACACACACACACACACACACACACAGCTGATCTCCTAATGCAGTCTGACAAATCCATGATATTGGCGCTCAGTTATTTTTGCACATGGAGAGGGCCTGCATTGACACATAAAAAATATGGGTTTCTCTATCTGCTAAAAAACTTTGGGTTCTAAAACTTGTGTGCCGTGGGGCGCCAAGATAGTTCCGAAATAATTGAATTAATTTTTTAGTTTGCCTTTATCTAAATATCTTAATGAATTCCGAATGGAAATCTTACGCTTTCTACAATATCCTTACACTATCTCCATCATATACACATTTATCTATGTCTGTCTCTGTCTCTCCGTCTCTGTGTGTCTCTGTCTGTGTGTCTCTGTTGGTCTCTCTCTATCTGTCCTGCAGTCTCTGTGGGTCTCGGTCCGTCTGTCTGTCTCCATACGTCCATGTGTCCATGATTCATCAGACTTACTGCGACCGCAACAATCTGAGGAAGCATGAGGTAGAGAGAGAATAGCGTGAACGTCTGTACCCTCCATTAACCGCCCGGGAGAAAAAGACAAAGGCTGCGGTTGCGCAACCCTCGTATGTGATGCAACGAGCAGCCCGGATAAAAGCAGCAGCGGAGGCAACGCCAGTAAAGGAAGAAATTCACTGTCTTCCGATGCTAGGATCATTTATCTTAGGAGGGGGTGTCTGCGCCGATCACACGTAATATAGATCAGGCCGATGATGCGCTGTCAGGCTCAGCTTAGCTACGGCCAAACAACTGCAGTGCTCCTTTTTGTTGTCACTGTAAATTCAATCTGCCTCCAGCGACTCCTGGTATTCAGGCTCACTTTCCCTTTGTACTTTCAACGCTCATCTCTCTCGCTCTCGCCCTCCCTCTCTCGCTCTCCTGCACTCATCCTCTCTCTGCTCCGTCTCTCTTTCTCTCTCTAGCTCTTCCTCTATCTGTTTCTCTCTCCCTCTCCTTCACTAAACCTCTATCTGGTCTCTATCTGGTCTCTTTCTCTCTGTCTCTCCACCCTTATACCCCTTTTTGGTATCTCCCTCCCTCCTCCACTATACCTCTATCTGGTCTCTCTCTCTCTCCTCCACTATACCTCTATCTGGTCTCTCTCTCTCTCCTCCACTATACCTCTATCTGGTCTCTCTCTCTCTCTCCTCCACTATACCTCTATCTGGTCTCTCTCTCTCTCCTCCACTATACCTCTATCTGGTCTCTCTCTCTCTCCTCCACTATACCTCTATCTGGTTTCTCTCTCTCCTCCACTATACCTCTACCTGGTCTCTCTCTCTCTCTCCTCCACTATACCTCTATCTGGTCTCTCTCTCTCTCTCCTCCACTATACCTCTACCTGGTCTCTCTCTCTCTCTCCTCCACTATACCTCTACCTGGTCTCTCTCTCTCTCTCCTCCACTATACCTCTATCTGGTCTCTCTCTCTCTCCTCCACTATACCTCTATCTGGTCTCTCTCTCTCTCCTCCACTATACCTCTATCTGGTCTCTCTCTCTCTCCTCCACTATACCTCTATCTGGTCTCTCTCTCTCTCCTCCACTATACCTCTATCTGGTCTCTCTCTCTCTCTCCTCCACTATACCTCCATCTGGTCTCTCTCTATTCCACTATACCTCTATCTGGTCTCTCTCTCCTCCACTATACCTCCATCTGGTCTCTCTCTATTCCACTATACCTCTATCTTCTCTCTTTCTTTCTCTGTCTCTCTCCTCTACCATCTCTCTCTCTCTCCTCTCTCCTCTCTCTCTCTCCTCTACCATCTCTCTCTCTCCTCTACTATCTCTCCTCTACCATCTTTCTCTCTGATCTTCCTCCCTATCTCTCCCCTCCACTCTCTCTGATCTCCCTCCCTATCTCTCCCCTCCCCTGGGCTCTCTCTCTCTCCCCTGGGCTCTCTCTCTCCTTAGCCAGTGTTGCCTTGTTATCTAGCTCGCCACTCATTTTGTTTAGGTGACTGTCTCTCCCCCCCCCCCCCCCCAATCCCCACTCCCAATAAGCTACCAATTCTATTAGCCACGCGCTAACAACCTGCTAATTAAATCAGCTGACCTTTTCCCATGCTTTTGGGCTGACGGAAACTTAAGAAGGAGAGGAGGGAAACTTGAAAGTACTAAACCACCCGTTGGCTTTTCTGGGTCAAGTGCAAATTGAAATACAGCGGTACTAGTCACGGGATGCGCCGGCAACCGTTCCTATGGTAACTGCGATGGAGGCTGTATTTAGTTGCCGTTGTTTCGCCCGCTCTCTGTTTTCAACAAGGGGAGCGTGAGGACCAGTCCCGGGGGCGACGAATCAGGAAGATGTGTGCCTATGACGTAGCTGGCGTTGCTCGACGCAGCCGCTCATCAAACGGGAGTCTCCCGGCTCCGGGGAGGCGAGATCATGTCAGAGAATTCCCACTCCCTTGTTCGAAAAAAATGTATTCATGCAGACAACTGGCATGGCAGCTTTCCGGATCAAAAATGCAACGAAACCCCTATCAAAAATGGAGCAGACATCTTGTCTTCCTGTCTGTAGACACTACTACTACAGATAGTGTCTGGATGAAAGCCCCAGTCTACAGCACTGTTCACTCGCTTGCTTGCCTGAACTGTTGTGTTCCAATAAGTAGTTTCCCCTTTATGTAATACTCTCTCAATGTCCGCCTGGGAAAGAGTCTTGTTTTACTGTTGTCTGCCTGCTAAAACACATTACCACGTCCCACCAGTCAGACCTTAGATTAACTGATAAGGTCTGATGGCAGATCAGTTTAAATCTGGGGGGCTTCAGATTTGTTTCGTCCAATCGTGGTACTTGAAACCAGTGGAACCGCAAGAAACGCAATGTGGACGGCTGCAGAATAAGTAAAAGTGTATTCGTTAATCATATTTAATGTACTTAAGGTCAGAAAGAATATAGCGATGTATTTGTTTTCAAAGCCACATGCATGCACAAATAAAGAATGTCTGTTCCCATAACTTCATAACCATATCATTATTTGGTGGATCACAAAAGCTGCCTTCCTGCTACATCTGAAATACTTCATGCTCATGTTATTCTATAGCTGTAGCCTTCATTCCTCCTTCTAAAGAAATTAAGTGACAGCAGCAGCCTATACTTCACAAAGCCAAGGTTTTTTCTGCCTGCTGCTTTGTTTCTAGACGACCAGGTACAATATGCTCACAACTGATGCCAAAAACTTTGATATATCCCCGGAAGGTAATAAGTGCTCAGCAGTCCGATGCTGACAGCTTGTTTTTATTGCATCCCGTAGCAGTGAAATGCATCTTAAAACATGGGGAATTAATGGTTTCGCTCCTCAAATGTTATGCCGCAAAACTTGCAATAAGAAATGTCTGCGTGAATAATGTGAAACCGTGTGCTGGCTGAGAACACGATGCAAAGGAAATGAGCCAAAAGGAGAGAACAGCTCTATTTTTCCTGGAATGAAATCATGTAGAAGAGCAAAGAGCATAAGTGATATAGAGGATCTACAAACTACACATACAGATGCCATTCTGTTCTAAAAAATACGCCCACATCTTAAGATGTTTTTTTGGAATGTCTTTGTTTCGTAAAAAAACAAAAAGGATTACACAAAAAATCCTCTCGCTAAGGAAAGCGATGATGAAACTAAGATGAGCTTTTGGGCAATGTTTGAGTGTGCAGTATTGTGTCCCTCTGTGGACAATAGATGTGTTTTCATTTCAACTTTGTTCTGTGTTTGTGGACAAAGTGCGCTCTGTATCGGGCATACAGTGAAAGCCTCTTGGCTGCGGGGGTGCCATGTATTGGTGAACGCTATTTAACTTCTGTGAAAAGGTGAAATCCCAGCACGTAAAGGCCTTCTAATAATAGGACGGCTGAACTATTCAACCGCGTCAAATTGTGTACACAAACAAAGTACCCTCCGTATATTCCTCATAATTGAAGCGGTGCAGCACAAACACAAACATACATGTGTGCACACACACACATACATGCACAGATAAACACTCATGCATGCTAACACTACAGAGATACACACACACACGCGCACACATATAGGTACATACACACACATGCGCACGACACATGCCCTCACACAGACCTAGATAAATCTCAACAAGTTTAAGGAGGGATGTTTAGCATTGCAGCAACACAGTATGACATTTTCCCTCAATATATATATCCTGTGTTTACTCCAAAGGAGCGTGATATGACTACACAATGAGTTTGTTGAAGAATTGACAGCCAAACAATGCCAGTATTTAACTGGTGCCTGCCGTTTTGAAGGAAGGAAACTACATGCATTCACAGCCCCCTCCTCTGAAAATATAGGATGCTTGATGTCAATGGCTCCATGAGCGTTCTGCCGTTTAGAATCGCTAATTTGCACTGTTGGCTGTCCGCGTTTGGTTCCACGCAGCAGTCCAATCTTTCTATGGCTGCTTCATGTCTCATGTATCAGCCGCTCGTAAACTCTTACAAATCGCACATTTTGCCCGAGAGGACCTATTGACCGTACATTTCATAATATCGACTTTGAAAAATGTTTTGCCATTTGTTTTGGCTTCATTTCTTAGTGTGTGTGTGTGTGTGTGTGTGTGTGTGTGTGCGCATGTGTGTGTGTGTGTGTGTGTGTGTGTGTGTGTGTGTGTATGTGTGCACATCCCTGTGTGTGTGTATGTGTGCGCATGCATGTGTGTGTGTGTACGCACGCGTGTGTGTGTGTGTATGCGTGCGTGTGTGTGTGTGTGTGTGCACATGCCTGTGTCTGTGTGTGTGTGTGTTTGTGCACTCCTCGCCTCCACACATTCAAGTTTAGCGGGCTGAGTTGCGAGGTGCATGTAGATAATGGATGGCGGTTGATTTATAATGAGTGTATAGGGGAGTAATCTACTTCTGAGGGGCTGGCGACGGGGGGGCTCGGGGCGGGAGAGAGAGAGAGTGCCAGGCGCCACGCCGAGGCCATTCATCAGACCGCGGGCCCCGCCAACGGTCCAATTCCGTGTTGGCCCCTCGGAAAGTCCTCGCGGATATTTATGTTGATTGTCTGCAGTCTCTCGTCGCTCCCTCGTCTCCTGTCCAATCCCTCGTCTGCCGGGTCGTTAATTAAGGGCAGCTCGACACTGCCGACGCCAGGCCTGGTTAAATACAAACTCTTATCTCCCAGCTGGGCGGTTTCAACCGGTGTCTGCGATGACCCGGGCCGCTGTGGTCGTGGCGGTAGCGTGTCTCTTAGGGGCCTCAAGGGCTGATTATGGTCCCACGTTCACGCACCGCAAGGGGGTTACGGACCCCTTACGTCCTTGTGGACCCTCCTTGTGTCCAACGCAAGGGCCTGACGTGAGCCTCCCAAAAATGGTAACCTACCGTCGAAGCGACTCAGCAGCAAGGGCTGCGATTGGTCCGTTCACTACACCCCGACGAAGAACCATCACGGTTCACGACTGCGTCAAAGCGTCTGCGTGGTCGTTGCGTTGCGTGAACGTGGAACCATCATCAGCCCTTCAGAGTGCCTCAGACACTCAGAGTGTCCGGAGGTGAACCCTAGGGGGAGGGGGGCGGTGAAGACACCAGTAGTGGTGCGGCGACGGTGCTTTTGATGTGGGAGTGACGTGGGGGCCGCCATGTTGAGTTGTACAGGGGAGTAGAGACCGACGGTGCAACAAGGACAGCTCTAGGGTGACGCCGTTCGTCAGCGAAACCTAATCTATTTGAATGTTTTCTACTGTGGTGACACTCAACGGTTTCTACTGATTTGTAAGGATCCCTTCCATGGCCGCGAGGTGTGTGGGTGTGTACAAATGTGCGAGTGTGCGCTCACAATGGAGAGCTCTTTGGTTGAAGGCGGTTTCAAAATGAAAGGCCTAAATCATGGCATCTCCACCCCCCGATGCAGGGACCCCTTCCCAAGGTAACGGCGGCGGTTTCTCCGGGCATTAGCTGTTAGCTCGGGCGTCAGCGGAGTGCTCTGTTATTCTCGGTTCCCCTCGGCCAATCAACACGCAGGAACCCCTCTGTGAGGGAACCTGCTTGGGCTTGAAGCGGCGCTGGAATTCGCTCTGACACCAGCCCTAAAAGAATGAGACGTTTGGATCATTGTACATGCCGCAGGAGTTATTATGTTTTCTCTTCATCATTGTGAAAGAGCTGGCTGTCGGGATTGGGCCAATGGTATTTGTATTGTGGCCATCTGCCAAGTCCATATTTGTTATTAAAACAATATAGCCCAGCAGCATAGATTTAAGTAAGACTGGCAGGCACTTCAATATTATATGAATACAGCTCGACAAGACTGCATACACTTGAAATGCTATCTGTGAGAGTTGACATGACTGAGGGGGGGAGGGGGAGAGATGTCATGCTGTTTATTCCACCACATTTCATCCTGATAATATATTATGAGAAATGCCCCCCCCCCCCCCACCCCCCACGCTCCCCAATATCGACGGAGAGGAAGCGGAGAGACGGTGATTCGTCGGCAGCCCTCTCCTCGGCCTGGTAGGTGCAGCAGGACAGTCGGGGTGCTGTGTGTAGCCCTCGGGTCAAGCATTAAATCCATCACACAAAAACACACAGTACAGTCAAAAGCCCACTGTGTCTCAGCAGCCGGCCCGACCGGGATGTTTACCGCTTCCTGTGGAAGACACCAGCGTAATGACCAGAAGAAGAGCAGAATGGATCACGCACTGAACCAGCGTTGAGATGCAAAGCGCGGTAAATGATCAGCCAGAGCAGCATAACACTAGACTGGGTACCCCCAGCCCCACCTGCAGAAGTGTCTGAGGATCGCAATACATTTCTTTCAGCTTCCGATGCATGCGGGAGCCAATCACCAAGCTGGCTTTTCCCCCTGGCGTGCTATTGGGGCTGGTTTAACACAATGACGACAGGGAAGCGACGGTAAGCAGCCAATTGAGTAAAGAGTCCTCTGAACTAGGCCCGTTGATCACGCCTCCTGTGCTGAAGGATATGACAGAAACCTCCCCAGACCAACATGCAATCTACGATTGTGCTTGGTCTGGCAATAGCCAGGCTAGCATAACACATGAATAACTCTGTTTATTAGTCATCGTGCAGGCATAGGGGGCGCAAATATCCCCCCCTACCACCCCATCCCCCTACGTTTTCTTTGTGCTGCCTGGCAACACTACCGCTCTGCTCTCTCTGCCTGCCATACCACCTGTGGACCGTGTGAGAAATCTAAACTAAAAGTCAGCTGTCACGTTGTACTCCTCCGTAGGGCTGCGTAGCGATGCTGGCAGGGAGAGCGAGTGCGTCGTGGAGCTCTGCCACCCCTCACACTGCCTTCCCATCTCCCTAATGAGGACTAGAGTTCCCCCTGTCTCCCGGAGGAACAGAGGGTGTCAGGGTGTCGTGGTACATCTCCCCCGGCCCCCTCCTGTCTCCTCGGGGGGCCCGGGGCTAGAACCTACGACCTGCCGGCTAGCGCTGTCGGAGGGTTGGCGTTAACGCAGCCGTCGGTGGATTGAACGCTCCTGTTTGCGGTCGGAAACTTTGAAGGCTTTTTGGCGGATCAATTGTTTAGTCGACTCAATAGTGCTAATTACGTTTGCAGATAAACAACGACGCTAATCACAACCCTTGGAGTTACATGCACTCGTGTGGACTTAATTAGGCGTGTTAATTATTTATGTAAATTATGCAGTTTTTTTCGCTTAAGCCGCCAAACAAGTCTGATGAAAGGGGCTCGATGTTTTTGTTGTGACTCGACTATTTCTTTTGTGACCCTTTCGAGCGTCGCCGACTGCAAAGCGCAACCGAAAGATTTATTTGGTTTGGGAGGGGAAAGTAAAGCTATCTGTTAATGCTAATTCTTAGCGGAGACGGTATATCTGCCAAAGGGACTCCTTTGATAGCTGGATAATACATCAGGCCTGTCTCGAAATATCTCTCTTTGTGAAATCATTTGCGGTTAAAGAGCGTTCCGGATCGTGTGATCTCTGCTCCGGCGGTGGGTTTTATGTAAATCTACACAGTGACCCCCTGCCGTGCTCAACTCTGCCCATGGTGACCCTTGGACGGGCATCGCCAGATGAAGAATAATTTGAATTGGACGCTGACCTCCGTCTGACCCACAGGTGTGATAACAAAGGAGAGGACTCTACGAGTTAAGCGATGTATAGGTTTGACTCAATCAGTGTCCTGAGCTGTGGCTTCTCTTGCTTAGCAGCCATTAATTCGATTAGCTGGAGCAAAACGTCCTCTCTTCATTTAATTGGATTGGACTCCGATAAGACTAAGATGGATCGTCTTTTCTTTTTTTTCTGTCCCATTTTACGGCCGCAAAATTCGCAGTTTTGCCTCACTAGTCAAAACTTTGAGATCTAATATTCCTTCTATGGCTTTTCTTATTCCAGACTTGAAAGAAGGATGTAAAATGAATGCCTTGAGGGGATTCCAATCGACAGAATATCTGGGGAAAATAATTTGTTCTCCATATCTACGATGGAAGAGAATGTAAGTGTCTATTGAAGGGAAGGAAGGGAGAGAGACAGTTTCTCTATGCTAGTGCTGCTGCATACATCCTTCATATTGTTAGTGTGAGGTGTGTAATTGTCAGCCCCGACATATCCTAACAATAAGGCTGCATCACAATTAAGTTACGCAAGTAAAGGAAGTACAGGAGTGTAATCATGGTTATGGTTGTAATTGTCTTGAGTCCGTTTATTAATAAATGTTTAAATATTCTGTGGTGAGATTCTTGTTATGCAATATTTTTCATGCGAGACGTGGCAAAACAAAGTTTTGATTTAGCCTAGAATACGTTGCATTTACGCTTTGATGCAGGATTTTATTTTTATATATTATTTACTACAACTCTCTTGATGCTCTCAAAAATGGCCAACAAAGTATCGTCAGCGAAAGAAATCCCATGATGCATTCTGATGTACATTCCGTATACCCCCTTTTGGAATTAATAAAGTACTTATTATCTTAACACAATCCCCACTGAATGCGAATGAACCTTGATTGATCCATCAAAACCCGAAAGAGGCCCCTGTCTATACAGGGATAAATAATCTGTGGCAAAAACTATTTCCTCCAAATGTCATACATCCTGCGCACAATCATGTCAATAGCAACAACGGAAAACTGGATCGGACAAAATAAATCTCCTGCACGGAAGAAAAAAAAGGAAAACCAAGGAATCGATCCTCCGACGCCAGAGGAGGAAGAGGGCGGCAGGGAGGGGGGGGGGGGGGGGGGGGGGTGCGTGTGATGTCATGTGAGGTGGGTCTTATTGGACTGTAGATCAGGGCTGGTGACGAAGGCCGGCAAATTACCCTGCTGTCTGGGTCTTCAATCTCTGACAGCCTGCCGCTCTGAGGACACCACACACACACACACACACACACACACACACACACACACACACACACACACACACACACACACACACACACACACACACACACACACACACATGCAAGTACAAGCAAGCACACACACACTTATCACACATGCACGAACAAGGGTGCGGGCACACGCACACACTCATCACACATGCACGAACAAGAAAGCACATGCGCACATACTCACTCATCGCACATGCACGAATAAGAAAGCACACACACGCACACACACTCATCACACATGCAAGAACAAGAAGCACACACGCACACACACTCATCACACATGCACAAACAAGCAAGCACACGCACACACACTCATCACACATGCACGAAGATGCACGTACATGCAAAAAGACGCACACACGCCCTCTCCCAGCCTTGAATCACACACTCTTCACACGTGCACGCACACGCACTAGCTGACAAACAAGCATACACCCCCCCTCCTCCCAGGCATGTATCACACACTTATCATCAGACCCCCCCGTCATAACCACCAGCACCACCATCATAACACACACACACACACACACACACACACACACACACACACACACACACACACACACACACACACACACACACACACACACACACACACACACACACACACACACACACACACACACACACACACACACACACACACACACACACTCCCCACACCAACCACCATTGCTCCACTGTCTACATCACAATCAGGCTTTCACACACACGTGCAGACACACACGAACAAACACACAGATCAAACACACATTTACACAATCCCAATGCACACATGCATGTGTTTACACAGACACTGAACACACAAGGACCCAGCATTTACACAGTCAAACGGACAAACACACACACTTATGCAAACACACAGACACATTTATGCTATTACACCATTTATGAATCCTCTCTCTTTCTCTTTCTCTTTCTCTTTCTCTTTCTCTTTCTCTCTCTCTCTTTCTCTTTCTCTCTCATATGAGAACACATACACATACATTTACATGAACACACACATTCATGCAATCATAGCAGCGCGCACACACACGATTTCCATTGCGATGACAAATACAGGCTGATCCGGTGTCCATCTGTGAGTCATGTGCTGCCATGCCGTGACAGTCAGGCTTCCTCATCGTCTGCTGCTCAGATGGACCCGGGGGTCTCTGGTGCTGCTTTCACACCAAAAAGAACCAAGAGCCAGTTCCGGGCTGGTGCTAGGGCCAGTTCCAAACAGGTTCCAGCCTTATCCTAGTTAAGAACCAGTTGGTTTCACACCGGCCAGAGCCAGCCATGGAGCCGGCGTGAGCAACGTCATGACGTCACTGCAAACGTCTCCGCTTTCCCAGACGTCACTGGCAGAGAGTAGTGAGCTTGGACAGAAGCATACTGCCGACATCTTTCTTTATTCTTGGTGGAAATAGTAACATAGTTACGCCATTAAATGCGTTTATGGAAACATTTTTAGCGAGAAATGTGCATTTTACTTTCATAATGTTCGCTCGGTGAATGTGAAGGATGTTTGGTTTGATAGTTATGACGAAGAGGGAACGCTCCGTTCACTTGCATGGACATGGACTCATCTAGCTGCGTTGGCGCGTTGACGCGTTGAACCACCACACAATGATCAAGCGTCAGGTTCGTGCCCACTACCTCCGTCCGTTGACTGATCCCCATTGACTTTGAATGGGGACGGACGCGCAATGCATTGTGGATCCGTCCGTTCCGTTGGAGCCTTCGGCTCCGTCAAGAAGTTGAAAAATGTTCAACTTTTTCGGCAGCGACGGATCCGTCATCCAATCAGATCGCGTATGCAAATTTAAGCACTGTGACGCGACTCGGGCTCTGACGATATTGGAAAGCGGGTCATCTTGCATCGCAACAAGCAGGAAGAAGCGGGAAGAACCCGGCGAAGCGATTTGATTGGCTGACGTATGCCTCTGCAAAGACTACTCCCCCATCAGTCAGCAACGCCTTCCCACGTCCGTTGACTGACGGTGCAGTGGGCATGTAGGGTTAGGCGCGTTACTCGCGTTATCCAACGCGAGTACCCTGTGGTTCTTCCTGCTTCTTCCTGCTTGTTGCGATGCAAGATGACCCGCTTTCCCGCTTTCCAGTATCGTCAGAGCCCGAGTCGCGTCACAGGGCATAAATTTGCATACGCGATCTGATTGGATGACGGATCCGTCGCTGCCGAAAAAGTTGAAATTTTTTTAACTTTCTGACGGAGCCGAAGGCTCCAACGAAACGGACGGATCCACAATGCATTGCGCGTCCGTCCCCATTCAAAGTCAATGGGGATCAGTCAACGGACGGAGGTAGTGGGCACGGGGCGTGACGCGGTTGGTGTGGCCGTACCATTAGAAGAAGAACCCTCGCGCCAGTTTCAAACACAACAACAACAATTTCGTCTTCGATTCAATCCGTGTATGGTTCGTTCTTTGAATATTCCGATTTAAAACAAAATCAGAAAAAACAAAAAAGGACTGTTTTAAATCGGAGTATTCAAAGAACGAACCATACACGGATTCACGTCCATTGCTTACTTCGGTGTTTTAAAAAATGCTGGTCTTCGTTGGTCTTCCTGTTTATGAAGGTACAGATAACTCCGCCCCCTGCCCCCGGCGTAAAAGCGGTTCTAGTTCTAGCCCAGCTCAAAAGTGGGGCTGGAGTTGAACCGGTTTTTAGGGGCCGGAGCCGGTTCTTTGGCGGTGTGAAACCAAAACACTGGCCCTAGCTCCGAACTGGCCCGGAACCGGCTCAGATTTTGCGGCGGTGTGAAAGGGGCATGGGAGAGGTGGACCCCGAGGTGGGCCCACTCTGGACCCGCTTCGATCCGAGGGGCCCTATATGCCTCCCTCCTCCCCCCACTACCGCCTGTCCTCAAGCGTCCTGCGCTTGAAAGGGGAAGAGTCACGCATGCAAGAAATACACACACACGCACGCACACACGGACACACACACACACACACTCACACAAACAAACACACACATGGTGACACACACACGCAGACATACAATTACACACACACAAACACACAATGCCACGAACACGCCCACACACACACGCAATGACAAACACGCACGCACAGACACACAATGATATGAACACACACACATGCACACACAATGACAAACACGCATGCACAGGCGCACAATGACACAAACACACACACACACACACACACACACACACACACACACACACACACACACACACACACACACACAACGCCATGCACACACCGGGCAGCTCCTCCGGGTCAGGTTAATGAGGGGGGCGTCCACTCGGTTTAATCCATTAACCCCAGAGCGCGCCCCATGAAGCCGACCTCGGCTAAATTTCACTATTGATCTCCTCTTTCCCGGGACTCGCCCCGGCACAGCTTGCTCGGCTGAAACTCCCCATTGATCCGGCCCCTTTTCTGGGCAGCGTACGCCTTCTTCCTGGCCGCCGCGCCCCCGCCATGATGGGATTAACCGCCCCGAACCCCCGGTTTGTGAAGATGCCCGGGCCCGGCTCATTTCACTGTTTGTTCCCAGAAGGGATAAGCAGTGCGTGGGAGGGGCTATGAGGGGCCGCTCTGAGACCTCTAAATATAACCCCAGGAAATGTTCATTAAGGCTGCGCCGGGCCGAAATC
Organism: Gadus macrocephalus; assembly: GCF_031168955.1. NCBI lineage: Eukaryota > Metazoa > Chordata > Actinopteri > Gadiformes > Gadidae > Gadus > Gadus macrocephalus. Next base: position 10,935,706 of record NC_082397.1, on the reverse strand, counting down.
TCGCTGGCCATTAAGGGGAACGCGGTCCCCAGGCTCTAGTGGTTAGGGGGTGTTGGGGTCCCACGGGTCAGACTCTAGATTAATAACTGGAGTCTAATGCCGGATGAGCTCAGATCTGGGTCAACGGGGTGTTTAACTTGCCTTTGCTTCATGTTTGTTTTTCGACCAATCATGTGACTCGATGCGGGGAGGGCGTGAGGGTGTTATTGGTTGACCCAAACTCGGTCAGGAGTAGTAGACATAAAAAGGTTTCTGTCAGGTTTCAGATGACCATTGTGTTCATCTGAAACCCACTTCTGAGGCTTCTTCTACCTGCGCAGAAGGATTTGCGTCAGTGATGAAACAGGAAGTGAGACGTGACTCCGCCCCTTGCGGTTTCCGGCCCAGGCTCCCATCTCATCGAGCCCCCAGGAACAGTGCATACTTCCGCAATCCACCAGTGCTCAGCGGCCAAGCCTGGTGTTGCAGCTGTTTAAGCGGGCTGTGGACGGGTCCCTCGATTCAAGGTACCCAGAACTGTAGATATCTCCGTTCACTCCAATACAAGTGGGGAACAGGAATGTTTCTCCGCAAAAAATGACTGGATATCAATCAAAGGCTCATAATTATCTTTATGCCATGCACTAAAAAAATGTAAGTTTTCGCTATTCAAAACTCCACCTCATGCGTTTTATTAGCCGTTTTATGTTATTATTTTTTGCTGGAGAAGGAGGGGTGGGCAGCTGAAAGGAGTCGTAGTGAAACAAATGTTGTTTCGGCCCGGCATTCGAGAGGGCCTAGTGCAAGGCTCAGTTAACTTCTCGTGTCCGAGGTTTTTCCATTTACTTAACATGAATGACGTTGATGGTTTTTAGGCACTGTGGTGCCTTTTTATCACTCAAGGTGTTTTAGTGAGAAAGGGATTTTTAGACTGGTTCAGCTGCTGCTCAATGACTCTCAAGTTCCTCTGCTTGCGATCATTGTGATTCACCATTTATTGATTCATTTATTCAAAAGATCCAAAGAAAAAGAACGAGTGCATACGGTGTCATTTTTATAATATTGTTAATAGCCGAATAAACATTTCAGTTCAATTTAATTTTTCATTTGCTTGTTTAGCTATTTATGACTTACATGAATCAATGTTCAATGTTGGTGTAGGCCTATTACAAATATTTATGTGGGTAGGCTACTCCAACCTCGTTGCTGATCGATATGTAACCATTTATTTGTAAATAAATGATTGATTGCATTTTTCGAAAATAGTTGGATAGAATCTGTTTCTTAAGCAATAACATTGAACTATATTTTTCTAGGCAACATTTACTATGTTGTTGGTATTATATGTTATATGGAGCAATCTTTCATATTTATGAAGTTAACTTATACTTCCATGGTCGGTAAACAATGCGACTGCGGTCGCTCAGACCTCTCGCTTACGATGCTACTATGCTAACAATGCTAAAAAACAAGAATATTTCTGCATCCGGTACGTCATGAACTAGGGCGTGGCTAGGCTCCGAGATGCGGAAGCATATCTCTCCTTGATGTTGCCCTGCGCCATTGAGCAGTTTACATAGGAATGAATGGGCGCCATTTTGGAATCCGGTTTCCATTCTATAATATGTCCATGCATCTCCCCCGTCTCGCTTGTCTCCCCCTGTCCCCCAACCTCGGCACATGGTTCAATCCACACTGTCTGCATTCTCTGAGTTAGACGCTTACTCCCCTCTTTGCTCATGAATGGCCTGTATCTAATTATTCATATTTTTACTGTAAGTAGTTCAGATTAAAACCGAATTGTAAACATAACCCTTGACAAGCGAACGTTAGTCAACAATCTACATATCAGATGAGTCATGTATGATAATATGCAGAGTGCATTGTGATGAATAGTAACGGCTGCAAGCACTTTGACACAAATTATCTGTCACAACATCTCAATAATCGTCTAAGCACGCAAATAATGGAGCAGGGAGGAGTCCATTTCAGTGTTTGTCGCAGGCCCCACTTCCGACGTAAATATACCCGCGCTGGCTGCAGATCAATCGGATCGCTACAATGCGGCTGCATTATCTTCTTAATCCGCTAAGAGCGACTTTAGCATCAGGCGACGGGGGGCTTCATAATCACGATCAACGTGGAAACAATTGACCTTGACGGACCACAAATGCAAACGCCCCCTCGGTGCCTCATTACCCGAGATGCGAGCGTTAAGGAATTGGTTTCTTCTTTTTTTTTTTACTTTCTTTCACTTACTGCTCAGAACCGTAATCACAGCATCCGCGTCCTGCATCCACATGCCTTTTCCTCTTCTCTCCCCGAAAATGAAAACACGCGGGGAAATGACTCAGGTTTATGTTGCCAAATGGAAAAGCATGTGTTTATTTGGGGTAATTATTTGGCGCATGTAATGGACTGAGACAAAACAATTTTCAGCGCAATTATAAAAGTAAGTTTAAAGCTTGTTCATCAGTATTAAATTTGGGGTTGGTTGTTTTCTTGTTGTTTTCTTCTTCAGAAACAGCGTGTGATTGTAAATGGAGTCTTATTATAGTTTTTATTATGATTTAAACCCCCAAATGCTGGAGAGAACGCCTGGTTCTGCTATTAGTCGGTTGTGTTTCTCAGCAGAATGCCATGCCCTTTTTACAGTAGATGAGGGTTGTTAACTTGGATCAACCTGGTTAATAAAACATCAATTTTTATCTAATGCCAAAGCCCTCTTTGTAATATACGTTTAATTTGCCCCAAACCAGCACTTAAAATGTCAGGCCTAAAGATTAGGTGAGGGAGTATTTATGTTTGCTGCTGAGATATGGAACAGGGTTACACAGAAAGAGCGAGGAAGAGCAGAGTAAGATGTCCTTTTCTACTGTTGGAGCGCATTAGCACCTGGCTGTGTGTAGTTCTATGGGCTGCAGTAGCACCTTTGGCCAGGAATAGAGTTGAAAGTACATGGTGATACCTTGTTAGCATCACTCACTTTTAGGATTTAATGTGATCTAAAGTCTCCCCTGATTGTGTGGGTGTGCATGCATGTGGGTGTGCGTGTGCGTGTCTTCGTATGTGTGTGCATGCGTGTGTGTTATACAGTTCCCCTGATTGTGTGTGTGTGTGCACGTGCATGTGTGTTTTACTGTTTCTCAGAAATCATAAAAAAAAA